>NC_029793.2:6564577-6566671 GCF_000816755.2 Arachis ipaensis | reverse complement strand
TCAAAATTAAATGAATTAAATAATCACCAATTAAATACGCATGGCCATCTTTATGTACACCCAGACGGCCAGACACTCACTCCTTGTCCATTAATTAGATTAAAGACTTTATTACAATACATTAATATTTTATGTTAAAAAGAAAGTATGAGGAACCAATGGAATATTTGTACAATGTGTATAATGGAGATTTAGAGAATATTAGAGATATAATTATTAGTGTTACATTTTCTTATTAGTTGAAATTTTTGGAATGAGTGATATCATAACATGGTATTAGAACGCTAAATCCAAAAAATTAATAATTCGATTCTTGGTGAATTTCAAAATCAGTTTAAGCAAACCATCTAGATAGTATGAGAGTTTTGTAACTCGATCGCTAGCGGGATCCTATGTTAAAATATATTGGTAGATTTCCAACTCAACTCAAGTGTGATTCACATCTTAAAAATAAAACAAAATAAATAAAAAAAAAAACTGGCCTTAAGCCACGGTGAGAGGGGGAGAGAGATTTGAATCTCTCATTTGTGAAAGAAAGAAAAGAAGAACCAAGAGTGGGAGAGAGGGTTCGTCGACGAGAAGAGAAGAAGAAAAGGAAGTGGTGCCATTTTTTGTATTGTCTTTTTTTTGTTCGATTTGAGATACTTATTCTGTGAATGGAATTTAGATCCTCTAAATTTTAGATTTTTATTTTAGAAAATAAAGTGAAATCTCACCATTAAATATTTTCTCTTCTTTTATGTTTTCTCTTGGTCCCACCTATAAAATAAATGGTAATAGTAAAATTCAAAATTTAGAGAATCCAAATCCTTGTGGATGGTTTATGTTAATTTTATCGATTTTGATGATGTATTTTATTGATTGTTGGGGTGCTCTAGTATTACTAGAAAGACTGATTATATACCATTGGAAAGTTTTCAGATGTGCTAAACCACTTTATTGAAAATCTGCTATTCCATTATTTATAGGCGTCCAGATCTATATTAAAATATTGTAATGGACATGATTGCTTGCCTGAAATCTGCAATATACTCCATAAAAAGGGGGAGTGCAAGGAAAATCTTCAACCTGTAATACCCTTATCCAAAAGCACCATGTTGTCAATTACCCTTGTGTTTTCCTAAACGCATCAAGCCATTGTCGATAGTGGGAAGTCGGTTGCCTAATTGCCTGGGAGCCGACTGGAAAATATTGGGTTAAGAAATTTTTCTTTTAATGGTTTGATGGACCTTGGATATGGAAACAAAATACTGTGTGTAGATTATTGTAATTTGTAACAGTGATATGGGTGTATTGCAATATTTAATATTTTGTTAGATTTATTTTAAATATTCAAATTTTAGTCTAACTTAATATAAAAACAACAAGTGTTTTTTGGTGACAATTTAAAAACAACAATTTATATTAGGTCAATTTATACACTACTCATAAATAGATAAAAATTATTATACTAATCCGTCATTATAGTACATTAACAAAAAATTTCATAAGACACTACATACTAACACACACTTACATATTAACATATAATTAAACTAATATTACTAACTACTAAAATACTTTTTAAAAATTTTGCTTGGGAGTCTATTGGCCACCTTAGGTCCCCAGTTTCCGATTTTTTTAGTGCTAAAGCTTATTAAAACAAGTGTTCATTGCTTTTTATTTTGTCATATCTAAATTGAAATATTTTTTTTATTTTATTAGAGGTTGAATAAAAGATGAACTAAAACGTAATAAATTTAATTAATGTTTTGATATAAAATTTTATAGTCATCGATCTTTTATAAATGATTTTAAGTGGTTAATTCAGTAAGAATTATTGTATATATTTATTTTCTTACATAAATATACTAAATAATGAGAATCTATTATTATGGTTTAGTAGCTATGTCATATTGTCATTTCTTATTAAATCTTGGTGATTGGTTAGAACTTAAAATTTCTATTTTCTTACTAAATGGTGATGATTGATTTAACGTAATTTGTGTTATTAAATTGTGGTACTATTATGGATCTTTATGATAAATTCAGTATCCAGCCACTTATTACAATTTATCTATAAAAAAGTTTTGGACAAGATAAATCTAAAATTTT
>NC_029793.2:6548414-6563867 GCF_000816755.2 Arachis ipaensis | reverse complement strand
AAAAAGCTTGCTATGTATGAAAAGAGTTGAATTTTTATCGATAAAAATGTGTCAAATTTTTTTTGCTACATAGGTGAGAACTGGATAAGTACACTTGTTAAGGAGAAAAAATGTAATAGGTAGTTGTCTAAATTTTGCTATCTTTTAGAGCGCTTGACTGAAAATAAATAACAGAATCTTTAGGAATCAAGAAGTAGGTGTTGTAGAGGTAGTTAACAAATCGATTAGAAATTACAAAGAGTGGAGTAGTATTTGATCTTTTGAATTGTTGATGGTTTTGCCGAAAATAACTAAGAGTTTGGTTTATTTTATTTGTCTAATATTTTTGCATTGTTACTCCACCTTGATTAGTTGAGATTTTTGTTTCAAAAAAAAAAGGTTTAACTTTAAAGGTAGAAATGTCAGTAAACAGTAAATCGATTTAATCTGATTCAATTTACTATATATATGTTGCATAAATACTCTAACTAAATTGAATTCAATTAATTCAATTTACATAGAATATGTATCTCTTTTTTGTTTTAAGACATTGGTGTAATATTGAAGTGCATTTGAATTATTTATGTGAAATACCCTACATATTTAAATTTTATTATTTTATTTGTGTAGTATTATTTTAAGAGTATTATTAATTTGTGCCCTATTATTACAAAAATTATTTATTTTTATATTTTCAATGCATTAAATACATCAAAAATATTAAAAAAAATTCTATTGTTATCTTTTTAAAATGTGTCTTTATTTTTTAGAATACAAGTTAACTAAATCCTTATTTTAATTGTTCCGGATGATAAAAGTACCATATTAATAAATGTGTATTGACTTTTGAAAATTGTTAGACCGTTAGAAGGTAATTAAAATTTATTATTTTTTATCATTATTTTTAGTTATTAACTCAATTCTTTTAGTTTAGTAATCTAATAACGTGTTTTATTTTACAAATTAATGATAAAAAATAATAAATTTTAATAGTATTCTAGTATTTCTTTTGAATTTTATTTAGAGGATAATTGTATTGTAAAAAAAGTATGATTGGGCACAACTAAAAAAAAATGCTGAAATTATGGCCAAATAATTTGCAATAATTTTTTCAGGATTTGTCCAGCTTCTACAAATCCGAAATGCCATCCAATAATTTCAAGCCATTGAAACAATAGTTTGGCTCAATTCGCCGCAGACTCAATTCAACGAATCATGAAAGCCGCTTATTAGATTAGCCTTTTTTTTATCATTTTAGGGATTCTTTGGTAATTTGATGTATAATAAAAAAATAAATGATTAACTTGAAAACGGACCGTACATGCAATAGCAGATTTCCACTAAAATAGTGTGGTATATGTGAAAGCTTTCCTATACCATTATTTTGATAGTGGAAGATTTGACTGGACTAGATCTCGTAGATTTTTTGTCCCTCTTTTGAAGATTTTTCAACGAAATTTTTTTTTTATATTTGATTATTTAATTTCTGTCATTATATTTGCTACTTAGAGTATTTTTGAAGTTGCCTATTTAATTGCACAAATTGTGAAAAAATTATTTTTGGTGCTTCCGCTATTAGACAGATTTTGATTGAACCTAAATTTTTCCAACAAAGTGGTATCAGAATTTTGGTTGTTTATTTTGGTGATGATTAAATAGAAGAAAATACTCATGAACCAAATATGGTCATATTAAATTCTAAAAATTACTCGATTTGAAAGACTCTCATAGAAGATATGTTGTATAGGAAGGATTTGTATAATTCTGTGGAGGGGGATAAATTCAAAGGAACTAAATCCGACGCTAAATGGAAGAAGTTGAATCGAAAAGCAGTTGCTTTGATTAGGCAATGACTCGATCTTAGCGTGTATTCACATGTTGACACCAAAACGAATGTCGAGAGAATGTGAAAAAAAAATTGAAGGAGTTATATAGGAAGAAAAATGTGCAAAACAAAGTATTCTTGATTAGAAAGCTAGTTAATATGAAGTATATTAAAGGTAAATCAATGCCGGAATACTTGAGCATTTTTCAGGAGACAGTGAACCAACAGACAAATAATGAAATCACTTTAAATGATGAGTTACAAGTCTTGTTGTTGTTGAGTTCTTTGCTTAAAAGTTGGGAAGTTCTGGTTATGACACTGACTAACTCAACTCCAAAAGAGAAGTTGACATTAGCAATGGTTAAAGAAAGCATGTTAAATGAAGAAGCCAGAAGAGAGCGATGTTTGATTAATGCCTCCTCCCAATCAAAAGCACTTATTTCAGAGTCACGGGAGAGAATTTAAAGTAGAAAACTTCACAGTTCTAACATGTCAGAGAGTCGAAACAAGTCAAGAAAAAAGTAAAAACCAAGAATAGAGCTCATTTGTCACCACTATAAAAAGCCGAAACACATCAAGAGGTATTATAGGTTCTTAAAAAGAGAACATTTAAGGAGAAGAACCAAAGACAAAGGTAAAGATAGTAATAAAGAATTGTTGCTATTGTTTATGAAGATATTCTTATCACCTATGATGAAAATTATATTAATATTGTCTGCGATGATTTCACTTAGATTATAGATTCTGGTGCCTCGTGTCATATCATTCCGAGGCGTGAAATTTTCACTTCTTACACTACTGAAAATTTTGGTAAGATCAAATTGGGAGATAAAAGAGTGTGTGATATTATTAGTATGGGTGATGTGTGGCTTGAAACAAACATGGGATGCAAGTTGCAGTTGAACAATGTTAGGCATGCGCCAGATATGCGATTCAATCTGATTTCAGCGAAGACATTGGATCAAGAGGGATATTGCACTTCTTTTGGAAGTGAAAATTGTAAGATTACCAGAGGAGCTCTCATTATTGTAAAGAAGACAATAGTCTCACTACTCTTTACCGATTGCAAGAAAAGTTGTGCAAAAAAGAGGTAAATGTAGCTGATGATTTCTCTTCTGATTTGTGGCATATGCGTCTTGGTCACTTGAGTGAAAAAGGACTAAGTGTCTTAGCCCAGAAGCATTCACTTTCAGTGAAAGGTACAACCTTAAATACTTGTACTTATTGTTTTGTTGGTAAGCATGTTAGAGTATCATTTCATAGTTCTGGACCTTATAGAAAATTATATGTTCTAGATTTAGTTTACACTGATATTTGTATTATGAATTCTAAGATAATAGGCGGTGCATCATACTTTGTTACCTTTATTGATGATTATTCTCAAAAAATGTGGGCTTTTGTTTTGAAATCTAAAGATCAGGTGCTTGATATTTCCAAAGACTTTCATGTAAGTTGAAAGAGAAATAGGAAGAAAATTGAAATGTGTTCGAGTAGATAATAGTGCTGAATATAGAGATCCGTTTGAAAAGTATTGTAAAGGACATGGAATCAAATTTGAGAAGACGGTTCCTAAGAATTCTCAGCATAATAGAATTGCAGAGAGAATCAATCGCGACATCAACGATAGAGTCAGGTGTATGCTCTCTCGTGTAAAATTGTCTAAATTCTTTTGGGGTGAAGCGATGTGGACTGCAGTAGATTTAATCAACCTTTCTCCTTCAGTTTCACTAAATGGTGATGTTTTAAAGAAAGTTTGAAAAGGGAAAGATGTCTCCTATAGTCACTTGTAAGTATTTGGCAGCAGGATTTTTGTTCACATTCTAAGAGATGAAAGGTCCAAATTTGATAGAAAGCTAAAGCAGTGTATCTTCATGGGTTATGGTCACGAAGACCTTGGTTACAGATTATATCCAGTGAGCAAAAAAATAATTAGAAGTCGATATGTGATTATTCTTGAAGACCAAACTATTAAAGACCTTGAGAAGATAGGTATGCCAACAATAATTGTTAGACGTTCTGCTGATGATGAACCTGGTCATTCGATTAGACCTCCTGTTGATGGGGGAGATGTACAAGTTGATAATGATAGTGATGATTTGCATGATGAACCTACACCTCAACCTGAGGTGTCAAATGCAAAAGCTTTACCAGATGTTGAAGGGTTTATGGTTTAGGGTTTAGGGTTGAGCCTAAATTGTGAATTCTACTAGAAAGCGTCACCCTTCTCAGAGATACTCTTCTCATGAGTATGTGATGAATACTGAAATTGGAGAGGCAGATAGCTACCAAGATGCTATGTCTAATGAGCATAAACAAGATTAGTTGAAGGCCATGCAAAAAGAAATAAAATCCTTGCATGAGAATCATAGGTTTGAATTGGTGATGCTGTCAAAGGGTAAAAGAGTATTCAAGAATAAATGAGTGTTCAAATTAAAAACGGATGAAAATGTCTCACGATCAAGGTACAAAACTCGGTTGTTTGTGAAAGATTTTGAGCAAAAAAAAGGTATTAATTTTGAGGATATTTTCTCTCCAGTTGTAAAGATATCCTCTATTCGAGCTGTTTTTGGATTGGCAGATAACTTGAATTTAGATGTTGAACAGCATGATATGAAGACTGCATTCCTTCACGGTGATATAGATAAAGAAATTTATATGGAGTAATCAGAGGGTATTGAGGTTAAAAGAAATGAGCACCTTGTATGCAAGTTAAAAAAGAGCTTATATGGGTTGAAGCAACCACTAATGCAGTGGTACAGGAAGTTTGATTCTTTCATAGAAGGTCATGGATATAGTAAGACTTCTTCTGACCATTGATGTATGTTAAAAAAAATTCTCTTGTGGTGATTTTATAATTCTCTTACTTTATGTTGATGACATGTTGATTGTTAGTTATGACACTAAGAAAATTGAAAGTCTTAAGAAAGACTTGAACAAATTTTTTGCTATGAAGGATTTGGGTCCTGTAAAGAAAATTCTTGGCATGAGTATCACTCGTGACAGGAAGAATGGAAAACTATGGTTGTCACAGCAGAAATATATTAGAAGGTTTTAGAGAGGTTTAGCATGAGCAATTCTAAATCTGTTAATATTCCACTTGCTAGTCATTTCAAGATGAGTTCGCAACAATATCCTAGAAGTGAGAAAGAAAAAGCAGAAATGAAAAAAAATCCATATACATCTGTGGTTGGCAGTTTGATGTATGCTATGATTTACACCAGGCCGAATATTGCTCTTGCCATTGGAGTTGTTAGTCGATTTCTCTCTAATTCTAGCAAAGAACACTGACAAGCAGTGAAATAGATTCTCAGATACTTTAATGGTACTTTCAGAGTTTGTTTATGTTTTGGGAGTGGTCAACGTGTGTTGGATGGTTACACAGATGTAGATATGGTTGAGGATCTTGATTCAAGAAAGTCTACTTCTGGTTAAATGATGAATTTTGTAGTGGGAGCTGTGTAATGGCAATTCCGACTTTAGAAATGTGTTGTTTTGTCTACTACAGAGGCAGAATACATTACTGTTGTTGAAACTTCTAAGAAAATTTTGTAGATGAAGAAATTTTTACAAAAATTAGGCATCAATCAAGAGAAGTTTGTGTTATTTTGCGACAGTCAGAATGCTATCCATCTCAGCAAGAATCCGATGTTTCATTCTAGATTGAAGTACATAGAGGTGAGGTATCATTGGATACGTCAAGCGCTTGAGATGAAATTATATACACTTGAGAAGATTCATATTGATGACAATGATTCAGATATGATGACTAAGAGTTTATCTACAGTGAAGTTTGATTCCTAAAAAAAGAAGGCGTGCTTAGTGGAACAGCCTATTCCAACTTGAGTCGGGAAGAGGGAGATTTGTTGGTGGGGCCCCAACTCAAGTAGCCACCTGTTGGCCCTCTTCTAGTGCTCTTCCTCCTTCCCATCCACTTGACTTCAGGTTTGATTTTCTCTCCTATGTATCTGAAGCAATTAGACATATAGGGTTTATAATTATGAAATAGTTAGGGTTTGATTTTGTTAATTATAATTTCTGTGATTCTGAGTTGCTGGATTTATTTAGGGTTTTGTTAATTTCTTATTAATAACTCTGATTCTATGCTGAACATATAGGAGTATAGGACTTATAATTATGAAATACTTAGGGTTTGATTTTGTTAATTATAACTTCTAAGATTCTAAGTTGTTGAATTTGTTTAGGATTTTGTTAATTTCTTGTTAATAACTCTGATTCTATGCTTCTGAGTTGTTGGGTTCAAATTTGCTTGTTTTACTTAGTTCAAATACTGTGATGCTGTGGTTTTGATTCTGTGAGTATATGATTCTGAATTATTTTTGGTTTTCTGCACTTATTTTGCCTATTTTAAAACTTTGTTAATAATACTGATGAGTTATTGTGCTTGTTTATTGATTTTGTTAATTTCAGTTGCTTGTTTTGAGTTGATTTTATGATTTAATTTATTAATAATTCCGATTCTGTGATTCTGATCTGCTGGGTTGAATTTATTTTTACTTGTTTTGAGCTGATTTTGTGATTCAATTTGTTAATAACTCCAATTCTGTGATTCTGAGTTGCTGGTTCATATATTTAAGTTTATGTTGTTTTAACTCTAATTTGTTAATAACTCTAATTTTTTTATTTAATTTATGATGTATGTTAACATATTTATTTTTGTGTTATTTTAAGGGGTTAAGTTCGATTTTGGTCCCTAACGTAGAGGTCGAAAATCGATTTCGTCCCCAGCTTTTTTTTTCGCTACAAAATGGTCCCCAAAGTTTCTGTTTGTTTTAAAATCGTCCTTCGGACGAAAATACCCCTCCCTCCCTCCCCTCTTCTTCCCCTTCTTCCTCAAAATTATGCAGAAGCACAAGCAGAAACAGAACCAAAAGTAACAACAACAATTAATCAAACAGAAGCAGCAGCAGGACAACAACAACAACAATGAATTACCAATGAATCAACAATGGAATCAAGTAGAAATAGAAGAAGCAGGAGTAAAAACAGAAACAGAACAACAACAACAATAATAATGAAATAATATAATCAATCAGAAGCAGAATGAAAGAAGAAGAAGAGGAAGAAGAAGAATGGAAGCAAAAGCAGAATCCGGCGAGCCACCCGAACGACGATGAGCAACGGCCATCGAGCAAAGAAGAGCAGCAGTGGCAGCGGCGGCGACGAATAATTACCGTATATTTGTCAATAGGATATTCTCAAGATGAACACAGTAATAGAGGTTCCTTTGACCTACGGTTGTCATAGTAATAAACAATGTATTTATTATACTTTGATTCCGGACACCTAATACCCTAGGATGCTAGTTGAATGGATATTGGGTATGATTTAAATACTTGTAGAATTAATTATTAGTCAATAAGGAATCCGTCAACTCTCGGTAAAGAGTTTGAGCTCTATGATTATAATGACTGAGATGAATAAAACCTTGGCCAAGGAGATTGAATGAATGAAGAAATGAGTTTCTTAGGTCATTCGCAATTCATTATAATAATGATAACAAGTTAGAGTTTGACAATTAAACCATACACTAAGGGTTAACCAAGAGCTAGAAAGATTGAAGGAATTATACTTTGTTCTTCTAAGGTTCTTAGTAAAAATATATTACTTCATACTATCGGGTCGTTGAGGAGTGTTGCTAGACGCCAACCTTGATTAGTAAATTTAGTATGACTAATTTACTACCCGTTTAGTATTGAACCTATAGGGTCACACACTAACGAGTGTTTTAATCTTTCCTATAGAATTATTTAATTATTATTTTGATTTGATCAAATAAATAATTATATTAATTCAAATGGAATATTATTATATTCTTTGCTAGCACCAAGAATATAATAATAGTATGATAATTGAGAATATTAAATAAGATTTGAGAATAATTAGTTATTCTATTTCTAAATTTGGATGAGATCCTAACTGATTCTGTTTTCAAATTGAGTTATGATATGATTCATAAATTTGAAGGATTCAAATTTAGAATTTCAAGATATGATTTAAATTTTAATTGAGATTCAAATTTAAAATCAATAACAAATCTCATACTATATATATGTACGTCAAGAGTACAGGAAACAGATAAGAATAAAACAGAATGGTTTTATTCCTTTACCTCTACACACATAAATGTATGTGAGCCTCATTCTTGGAGAAGAATTTTATGGTGTGCAAAGAGTTGCAAGAGGTTTCTCAATTTAGATCAGATGTCCATTGGTCAAGGAGTTGACAGCAAATGTTGGTCTCGGTGTGGATACGCATAAAGTCTTCGTACAATCGAAGAATAAAGTTTTTACTAAAGCGTCTAAAGGTATTTAGATCTGATCTATATATATTATTGGAATAAAGTTTAAACACAAAAATAGATCTTTAGGATTACCTTCTTTTCTTCCGTTGCGTGTTATGAACACACGGTAATCCTTCACATTAACCTGATAAACTTGTTCTATCTTTTATGAAATTTTAGTATGTTATTTCTGGTATAGAGATGAACATTATATATAACTTGCTAGTTGTATTGCTTTCTCTTTTATTCGATTTGAAATACCCACTTTGTGGAGAGTTTATGTTGATTCTATCCGTTTTGATTATGTATTTTGTTGATTATTGGGATGTCTTAGTACTTCTAGGAAGACTGATTGTGTACCTATTATTTTGATAGTGGAAGATTTTACTGGAATAGGTCTCGTGGATTTTTTTTTTTGTCCTTCTTTTGGAGATTTTTCCACGATAAAAAATTTTTAGTATTTGATTATTTAATTTGTGTCACTATATTTGGGGAACGGATCCTCTCCAGTGGAGGAAAAAATTGACCCTGTCTAGTGGAAGATCTCAACCTTTAATAAAATCAATTGTCCTAATTATAACTATAATTATGGCTATCACTTTCTTTTTCTAGTATTCTCACGTTCCAGCTTCTTTTATTTTTATTATCTTCCCGCGCTTATTTTCTCTTTGCCATCTTCTCTGAAAAATTAAACTTTTGAACTTCTATTATATTCTTCTTTTCAAGCATTGATGTCTTGTGATGCTAATAGAAGGCCATTACAAACTTATTTTGAGGATAACGATTCTTCTCCTTTGACATTGAGGTTTTGTGTTTTCATTCTCATTCTCATTCTCTTTTATCTAATTTCTTTACTCAAGTCTTCCTTTCTAATCATTTGCTAATATATTCAGTTTGATATTATTTTTTTTTCAAGCTATAAGTTTTCTGATTGAAAATTAGTAAACCGTATTATATGAGTACTTTTGTTTTTTAATATTCATATTCCTATAATTGAATCTTTAAATTAGTTTTTCTGTTAACAATAAAAAAAAGTAATTTTTTAATATTTTTTCTTTTGGGTTTTTTATCTTAGGATGTCCAACGATTCTAATATTTTCTTGAATGTCCAAAATATGGACGTAGAATTTGATTGGCTACCTAAATTAGACAAAACCTTTGATACTGTAGAAGAGGCATGGCAATTTTGGATTAATTATGGTAGGAGGATTAGCAACACTTCACAACAACAACAAGACAAGGTAGTTTAGTAATTTATTAAATAGTAGGAGGTATGAGTACAATATTAAATACTTTAAATTTTTATATTTTTTTTATATTTATTTTAGATTATTTTAATTTTTATAAGTTGTTTTCGTTTTCATGTTATACAGGTCATTAAGTTGTATGGTTCAATATCTCAAGAACATGATCATGGCTTTAATAGGTTATTAATGATAAGTTTTGTTAATTATTTGTAAAATGATACTTATATATTATTTAACATGATAAATTTTTTTATTGGTGTTTAACATTATTATGATTATTTATATCCAATAGGAACCATTGGATGTATTTCTTCAACTAAATACATTTGTGAACAATCAAGAAAGTTTATAAAATTTAAGGTAATTTTTAGTTATAAAATATCTCAATAAATAATTAGTTACATTATTGAAAACAAATTAGCATAGTAATACTTTATTTACTTCTTTCACTTAATAACAATTTTATATTGATTTTTTTTTTTGTAGAATCTTGGATGCATACTAACAGAGCTTTTTGATGCCAAATATGCTTGGATTGCTATTAATCATAGAAAATATTTGACTGAATTATTGAAATAGAGTTGTAATAGATCTCACAAAAATAAGATAGTGTAAAAGAGAAGAAGGATCTGTTATTTATAATTTATTTTTTGGGATACTTATCTTAAAATTTCATATTGTAATTTTACTATTTTGATTGATTAGAACTTGTATATAATCTTTTTTCTCTATTTCAATTGGTATCTTTATAATTCCATATCTCAAATTACAGAACATATACAATTACTTTAAAAAATAAATTCATGCACAATAAATTTATTCCCATACCAATTCGTACTTAATATCCTATTGCAATTTTGAACAGATATTTTCTTCTCATGCTTTTTATCTTCAACATTAGAATTTTCATACGAGTCAGACAATTAAGTGTTATCATCTCTTGGTGAAACTCTTTATAAAAGCGTTCGCTTAAACTGATTGGATCTTCGCTAACTCATTTACTCTGACAATAATCTACAAAATTGACAATTATCTGCAGAATTTGAAAATTGCAGACTCAAATACTGTCAATCACCACTAAATATGATTAAGGTCTAAATAATGAAAATAGGGTACCAACATTACGGATAAGTAAAGTCATCAAATTTTTTATAAATTAAACATGATGAAACCATAAGATGATTGTAGGAACAATAAAACTGTTAGGGGTGTGCATGGTCCGGCCCAACTCGAAGACCCAACCCGGTCCCGAATACTTTACTAATTTGGTGTGATTTCACCGGGTCTGGGGCCGGGTAAGGGTCTAAAAAATAGACTCGGTAATTATTTCGGGTCGGGTCCGGGTCATGGCTCGGGTCACCCGAAATCGGCCCGGTGGCCCGGTCATCATGCACAATTAATATTTTGTGTTATTAGTTATTATAAGACTATAAGTTAATATTTTATGTTTAAAATGCATAAGATTTTAGACGAATGCATAATCTTGTGTTATTTGTATTGATTTAAATATTTGGTGTTATTAGACAATATTAGTATTGATTATCGTTATGCTTTAATTTTAGAGAAGAGTTGGTTCTTGTTATATTTTTCTAAGTGAATTTTACTATGTCAAATAATGGTTGGAATATTGGAAATTTAGATATTTTCACATGCTAGTTTATAAGAAGGTATTAAGGTAATGTAATGTTAATGACCCAGTTTTCACCCGATTTTTACCCGGTATAATCGTGGCCCAAAAGTGTATAGGTTTTATCGAGTCTAGGGTCGGGTTCGGGTCTAATAAATAGGCCCGGTATATATTTTAGGCCGGGTCTTGGTCACATCAAACCCGGTTTCACCCGACTCATGCACACCCCTAAAAACTGTTTACGCAGGCAGACCTTACAACACATATCCTCTAGATTCTCATTGGTCTCCTATACTTATTTTAAAGTGATACCAAATGCCTAATTCAAAACACAGAATCCTGAAAATAATTTTATTTGAAAAAAAAAGACAGCATTTTTAGAAGCAAACACAAATAAAAAAAAAATCAAAAGAATTGAATAAAATATTATAAAATAGCAAACACAAATTATGGCAATTCAAAGAAAAAAAATTACTTTTTTTTCATCTTGTCATCCACATCAATAATAAGATCATTCATATCCAAATGCATAAGGTACCTGCCTAATTGCAAAACCAACCACACAAATTCAAACCAATTATTATCAACAAGGATTATTAATTTAGGGATTTAGTGATTAAGAAAGAGAGAAAGAAAAACGTGAAAAAATGTATTCAAACCTTAGATTCTACTCGCAGAGCTGTTGAAGCGGGAGAAAGAAGACTAGGAATGAAGGTTATTCTTCTTGTTGTTACTGCTGGGAAAGAGAATAGAACGAGTGGAGTGTGGAATTGAAGATAAGAAGAAGAGTTTAAAAAATTTGAGAAAAGAGAGCTTCTTGTTGTTGTTACTGTTGTGACAGAAGAAAATGTACTCGTGAAAAGTGAAATCAAAGAGAAGAAGGGTTTGTAAAATTGGGAAAGTGATAGTCATAATTATAGTTATAATTAGCACCATTGATTTTGTTAAGGGTTGAGATCTTCTACTGGACAGCGTTAATTTTTTTCTCCACTTGAGAGAATTCGTTCCTCTATATTTACTGTTTGGAATATCTTCAAAGTTGCTTATTTAATTACACATGTTGTAAAAAAATTATTTAGTGCTTTTAGTATTAGACAAGTTGTTATTTAACCTCAATTTTCTCAACAAAATATGATATATTCCTTTATCACGTACATGACAATGATGCCAGAAATAAAAGGAACATCATCATTATCTCCTTAATTCGAAAAAATAATTACAAAAAATAGCAATTTGAATCAGCTTCACTAATAATAATGGAGAATCCTAATTTCTTCAGTCATCAGCTCTTTATATTTCAATTGGTTTCAATCATGGGAAGATAATTGCCAATACGGAAAAGCTATCACTAGGAAAGATTCGGAGTTAAAATTTGACATATAAATTTAGAGTGCTGAAGCAATTTTGACAACTGAGAGGCAGCAGGTGAAGATGTGGTTGCGGTGGCACGTGCTTGAGGCGGTGAGGAAACAACACCAGATTGAGATGTTGGCTTCTGATTAAAAAAAACAACAAAATCAGTTACATACAATTAGAGACAGAGCAGACACATAACAGAATATCAAGATTTTTAATTTTTTACACATCTCTTCGGTTTGGTTCGGTTGGATTTGGTTGGTTTTAAATAATTGAGAACCGGAAAAAGATGAATTTAATCTGACTCTTATTTTTAGATTGATATTGGTCAGATTAATTCAAGTTAATCAATGTCAAATTGTTCTTAGCTCATGTGGAAGAAATGAAGAAACGGCAATGGAAAATTGAAACATGAATATCTTTTTTATTATTATTTCCACTATGTAAGTTGTAAGCATTCACATATTCACAAAATGTTAAGACACAGAGGCAGAGCAAACAATTATTTGTATTTGATATAAACCATGGCTGTGTCCATCTTGAACAACTTTTGGAGATTAACAACCTTCAGAAAAGGTTGATTTAGGGGTCAATAAGGCAAGGTAAGGGGGGAAAAAGTGGGTGAATATGGAAAATCCCTATGACTTTATGGTACATTTTTTTTTTGCACAAAATGTTAGACTAAGGAATATAATCAAGACCTAACTGGAAGAACTTTAGGCAAAGCCTCATGAGTAGTGACAGATAGAGTCTGCATTTTGCAATCTGATGAGATGAATTGTTGAGAGCTTTCATCACCCAAAGAGGTGATCTTGTTGATTAATTGCAACAAAACTTGCTCAAGTTCTTGCCCATCACTCCATGGATGGATTTCAGCCTTAAGAAGCAAAGGGTCTTTGCAGATTAAATAGCACACTGGAAAGTTCTTCCTTGGCATCATGAAATCTCTCTCTCTAAGCCTCAAGCTCGGGCAATAATCACCACTTCCATCACCAAGATATATGATCCTCTTGTTCTCATCACCATTGTTGGATAGTGAATCTTGTATCCGCTCTATGATTAAACCCTGAATTCATCATTGAAAAAAAAATACAATGTCATCTAAATAGATGTCACATTTGGTACTATAGTCAATTTTTTATACACATACTAGTTGAATAGTTATTCAAAACCTTAGATTTGATTGGTGAATATTATAAATTAATTTTTGCACTCTCAATAGTCAAGGCATACTAATTAAATTCAATTAGTTATTCACAAAATTATAAAATGAGGTTGATAAGATTTTTCGGCTCAAAAATTTTAATATGGGAAGTAAAGTGGTGTTTTGGTTAGAAATGGGGAAATATGGTGTTTTACCCAATGGTGGATTCAAGTTCAACATGCAGGGGCGTGGTGGCTGCGACAAGTGTCAGGTGAGATGACGTGGCGCAGGATGAGTGGGACACGGTGGCATCACGTGGGGGCGTGCTAACCTACCACGTGGGGGCGTGATGATGAGGTGGCGGAGCAAGAACAGACCACATAGGCACCACGTGGGGGCGTGATGATGACGTGGCGGAAGGTGAATGGGCCACGCAAGTATCACGTGGGGGCATGTTGATGACGTGGCGCTGGAAGAATTGGCAACGTAGGCATCACACTGGAAGAATTAGCATACGCCGACAATCTCAACATATGTCCGAATGAGCGCATGTACCAATCCCGATACTCCGGGGTCGGTATGAAGTCCCATGTCAGAAGGGGGTGTAGATCCCGGAGTCGAGTGTTTCGCCTGTTGCCCCACTCCGCTATCCACTCCCTAAGCAAAATTGTCCAGTCATAAAGCTGCACTCCGCGAAGAGCCATGCAATGTTGCTCCAGTGGAATGTCCCTTGGTATTCGCGCGGGAGGGGGGGCTGTGCGAACCCAAACTGACGCATCACTCGGTCCGCAGGGTGCCACTCGATACACTCGAATGACAACAACGGAGCAACGATATCACACACATCAAAATGTCCATGTAACTCGCCGGGATGATCATTCCTTCGTACAGCTGCCACTCAAACTGCCACAGATAGTTCGAATGTCATAACCCTAACATTAATGTCTGGATCTAGGATTCATTAAAACCATAAATATTTACCTCCTGCATGTAGTCTATATCATGCCTAAATGTCACAACAGTCTTCTCTAACCACGCTGTACTCCGTTTCGAATGACTCCACCTGAAACATGATACAGTGAAAAAATTTATGTAAGTAACCGTAACTGAAACATGCATAATGAATATAATCTCCGACAAGAACCATAGATATTTACCTCATGGCAACTGGTATCTCAGCAGGTGGAAGGATATGTCTCGGTACGGGCGAAATACACGGCATTCGCTCCCATGTCCAAACAAACAACAGATTAAGAGGACCATCCATCTCCCTCGTATCATATCGTGATGCACCGCATAGTGCTCTGTAAAGATGAGCGAGACATCCTGAACCCCAACTATAAGTATGGATCCGCTCGAAATCGCGAAGCAATGGTAGATACTTCGCATGGGCGTATGCGGTCGACTTATCTGTGAATAGGGTCGACCCTAACAGACAGAAAATCTGACATCTCACATATCTTCTTATGGACTCCTCAGTGTCCAACGACTCCTCATCTCTGACACATCAAACCCAACCAAGCTTTATATAGGATTTCGAATTACGACTGAGCACCGGGGCACGGCCGAATATTGCCATGCTCTGACTCTAAACAAAATCACTACTACTGTCAGTCCATCCACTCACAGGCTCTCCATCAATTGGTAAGCCAAATATATGTGCGACATCTTCCAATGTCACTGTAACCTCACCCGCCGGCAACACAAAAGTGGGAGTCTCCGGCCTCCACCTTTCAACCAGAGCAGCTAACAACGAGTGAGATCCTCTTATCATCCCAATCCTAGATACGTGGTAGAATCCGGTGGCACGTAAGTAGTTTTCGACCCTCGGGTTCCAACTCTGTGGCGGATCCAGTTTACGCACCAACAAATTTCTGTTGAGCTGCATCAACAAAATTATATTTATTATATTACTTATAAATATTCATTTATTAATAAACAAATATTAATAAATGGATTTATAAAATGCATGTG
>NC_029793.2:6537294-6548398 GCF_000816755.2 Arachis ipaensis | reverse complement strand
AAAATTAACAAAAAAAATTATATTTAAACATATTAAATAACAAAAAAAAACAGAAATAAAAATACACAATAAAAATATAATTTACCAACTTACATAGATTGGATGATCCAAATAATTTATAATATGTTCTTCCGGAACTTTATAATTACGAACCATTCTTTAAAATAAAAACAAAATAATATTTTTTTTCCTTCCTATTTTTCACCCTTTCTCCACGGTGAAGCAGCAGCAGCCAGCAAGCCCTCCTTGGAAGAACGCTTCTGTTTATATAGAGCAAGCCCTCCTTCCCCTCACTAACACTCTTTTTTTCTCATTGTAACAAAGGCTTCCGTTTATATATATAGAGCTGGGAATGCTGGGAATGCTACCACACTGTTTACTGGGGTGAGACTTGTCCCCTGCATGCCAGCAGCTCCAGCACGCCCCCCGTGGTGCATCGGGACTCTGCCACGCCAGCTTCACCACGCCCCTGCGTGGTGCCAGAAGAGCATGCTGGCCGCGTCATCTCGCTCCTGCGTGGTGAGACACGTTGCACCGTTGCAGGGTCACCACGCCCCTGCGTGTTGACCGGCTGCTCCACCCCCCGGTAATTCCTCCCATCCTCCAATATTCTCCCAAAACACCAATTACTTCTCCATAAGAAAAATAATTTCCGAGATTTTTCTTCCCTTTTTTTTTTTAAATAAGATAAATTTGGTGCTCTTTTAATTTGTACTGTTTGTGGGCCTATAGGTCAAATTTGATTCATATTTTCTATTTTCATCAAATCCAGTGGGCTCAGACTGGAGACCTGAAAACCATGACAGAACATTCAATTGGGTATGCAGATATTTTATTTTATTTTATTTAGCAATGAAAAAAAAAACAAATCGCCAAATCAAGGAGACACCACTCCGGTGTTCTAGGATCAAGCTAAGATCAACTTGTTTAAAATAGTATTAGTATTAGTCTAAGCTATAATGGGCTCAAAAATGAGCTTAGATTCATTAAGACACTCGACAAACACATCAGTTTCTATGTTCTCCTTGTTACCATCATCAAAAAGAGTTCTAGCCTTATCAATTGCAGAATTTAGCTTCTTCTTATCTGCAGGACAAAGCTTAGAACCGATTAAGGCTTTCTCCATGTCATAGACATAATCATCCAAAGCATTCATTGCTTTAACCTTCTCAAGAAACTCGTCATCTTCAACCTTGTATGTCTCGGCTTCCTCAATTAGCCTTCCGATTTCTTCCTGCGACAATCTTCCTTTATCATTTGTTATGGTAATCTAGTTTTTATTGCCGGTGGTCTTTTCCTCAGAAGTTACACATAGGATGCCGTCGGCATCTAAATCGAAGCATATCGATACAGGATGGCCTTTAGGAGCAGGAGGGATTCCTGAAAGTCTAAATTGACCAAGCAAGTTGTTATCGCTGGCTCTTGTCCTCTCACCTTCATAAATCTCTTCAAGCACAGACGATTGGTTGTCAGAGATCGTCACAAAAGTCATTGACTTCTTTACAGGAATGGTAGTATTCCTTGGAATCACAATGCTCATGACATCTCCTTTTGTGGCTTTACCAAGAGACAGAGGAGTAACATCCTGCAGCACCAAATTCGGGGCAGTACTCTCAGTGCCTCCATTCAACAAAGCAGCCGCAACAGCCGCCCCACAAGCGACAGCTTCATCAGGATTGATGCTCTTATAAAGCTCCTTTCCCTCGAAAAATTCTTGCAACAACTCCTGCACTTTGGGGATTCTAGAAGAGCCACCAACAAGGACTACATCATGCACACTTGCCTTGTCCATTTTCGCATCAATGAGGCATCCAGCTACCGTTTCCAAGCACTCTCTAAAGAGATCCGCATTAAGTTCTTCAAATCTAGCACGCGTTAATGATGAATAGAAATCAATTCCTTTAAAGAAAGCATCTAACTCAATGGTGGCAGTAACGGCATACGATAAAGTCCTCTTTGCCTTCTCACAAGCAGTTCTCAGTCTCCTCAAGGCTCTGGCATCGCCGCTAATGTCAACCTTGTTATTCTTTCTTTTGAATTCATTTACAAAGTAATTCACTACTCTGTTATCAAAATCCTCTCCACCGAGGTGAGTGTTTCCGGCAGTAGCCTTAACTTGGAAGACCTTCCCCTTAATAGTAAGGAGAGATACATCGAAAGTACCACCACCAAGATCAAAGATGAATATATTTCGCTCTCCAGAGCAATCGGATCTTTTGTCAAGTCCATATGCAACAGCAGCAGCCGTTGGCTCACTAATTATTCGCATCACGTTGAGACCTGCAATGGCGCCAGCATCTCTGGTAGCTTTACGCTGAGAGCCATTGAAATAAGCAGGTACTGTAATAACAGCGTTACAAACAGGTGACTCTAAGTACGCCTCCGCAATCTCTCGCATTTTAGTGAGAACCATAGATGAAATTTCTTCGGCAGAAAAGTGCTTCTCTTGATCCTTGTATGTAACAACAATCATTGGTTTGTCATCAGCACCAGCAGTGACCTTAAATGGCCACATCAACAAATCATTCTTGATAACCGGATCACTATATTTTCTACCAATGAGTCTCTTAACATCTGAAAAAACAAAAGAAGGAAAATAAAGAAATCTTTTAAGTACAGTTTAGTTTAGTGCTAAAACTCCTTCCATTTGAAAATAAATGTCAAATTTTGAATGAACTAATATAACACAATTAAGTCTAAAAATCTACTCTTATATTGGGGAAAAGGGTAATGTCTATAATAGAAGCAGCTGCATTTACAGAAAAAGACCTCTCTGGACTAATACTATAAACAATAAGTAGAGTTTCTTTATCTTGAGTAAGTTTCTAACTTCACTTTCACCCAACAAGGGTAGTGAAGATGGAAGGAGCATAACAAACCAGCAAAAACACAACTTGAAATAAGAAGTAAAAGAAAAAACAAAGTGGAGTTTCTAACATTATTTTTTTTCTTAATGTATCCAAAAATACAAAGAGACTAATTTGTGTAAGGTAGAAAGCAAGAAAAAAAAAAAAAAACACATGCAAAAATTGAAAGTAAGAAGATTACTATTATTACTATACCGAAGACAGTATTAATTGGGTTAGCAGCAGCTTGGTTCTTAGCAGCATCTCCGATTAACCTCTGATTGGCAGTAAAAGCAACGTAGGAAGGTGTTGTTCTGTTGCCCTGGTCATTATGAATGATCTCCACTCGACAGTGTTGTTCCTGCCATACGGCAACACAAGAGTAAGTTGTGCCAAGGTCGATTCCCACTGCATCTCCTTCGTACTTTCTGGCCCTCTTCATGCTTAGATTCAGAACAAGCTAAGCGAAATGGTGAAATCTTGTGAAAATATCAAACTAGTAGTAGGATTTGCAATTGAAAAGCCATATGGATATTTGTATTGTAACTCGTAAGTCTTGCTGTCTTGTTTTAACCACCCCATAATTAATTCTTCCATTTGTTTTTAATATAGCAATGACTCTTGATTTTCGAGTAAAACCCCACTGGATCCTGACCATTATGCTAATTTTCATTTCGATTGAAAAATAACATTGCACTTCTTAACGATTAATTTTGTTAGACATTTTATTCTCTCCGTTAATATTTTGGTCCAAAATTAACGGATTTTGTCTACATATTAATATATTACGTTACCTAATGACATGTTGAAAAACCATTTTAAAAGATAAAATATCTTTGTTGTATCAACAATACACTGCAATAAAATAAGACAATTAAACTCATGAAAAAAATTTAAGAAATACTTAAATCCCTAATTAATTTATACATAGACACATAAACCCATAATAAATTATGAAATAAGATAAATATCTCTAAATTTCAACAAATCATTGTACCTATTTTGTTAGATAATGTGTAAGAAAAAGTTGGTTTCAAATGGTATTATTTTCATCACCTTGATGATGGACAATACAAATATGAAAAGTTAATTTGGCCTGAAAAAATTTTTAGATAATGATTAATCAAGACATTAGGTCGACCTTGATCACGTACAATGTGCTGATCAATGGTCTTACAAGATCTATCATTTGAAGGAAGTTAAAAAATTTGTGAATGAGATGAATGAGAGAGGTTTAAAATATGACAAAATTACATTCACGATGAATATTGTAAAGATGGGGACATAAAATTTGTATTAGAGACTAAAAAGAAAATGATTGAAAGAGATTGAACTTGATGAAGTAGTTTTTATTGTGTTCATATCAGGACTTTACAGAGAAAAAGAAAGAGGAGGAGTAAATACAATGACTTATTAAAATTTAGGGATATTTATCCTACTTTATAGTTTATTACATGTGTCTATGTTTAAATTAGGGTTAAGTACTGAAATCGTCCCTAAGGTCTGGGGTAAAAATCAAAATCGTCCCCGACCTTTTTTGTTATTAAAATCATCCCCAACATTACAAAATGTTATAAAATCGTCCTTTTTTTATCTCAATTTTATTTTTTGACCAAATTACCCTTAACTATTAATAAAAAAATAAAAAATAAAAATAAAAACAAAAACAAAAAACTCCTCCCCCCACCTCCACCTCCACCTCCACCTCCACCTCCGATGTCTCTTCCCAGTGAGAAAACCCAGCTTCTTCCTCTTCTTGTTCAACTTCAACACCGCCACCCTTCTTCGCCCTCCCCTCGCGCTCTCTCTCCTCTACTCCTCTGCCACCAACAACACTCACTGGCAACAATAACAATTCTTTTTCTCTTCTTCATCAGCAACAACAACAAATCCAGCAAATTGAACAATAACAAATTCAGCAAAATAAATCACTAACAAATTTAAATTTGACAACAGTTCAACAATCATCAATTGCAGTTCAACAAATAAATCTTCGTTTTTTTCGCCAGTGAAAAAAGTTCAAGCAGAAGTAGAAGGAGAAGCAGAGGCAGTCAATCACAGAAGAAGAACAACAACATAGAAACCAGATTGATAATCAGAAGCATGCAGAAGCAGCAGAACCAGAAGAAACCATAAGAAACTAGAAACCAGAAACTGGCGAGGAGTAGCGACACCGACGGCCGAGCGAGGAGGAGGAGCAGAAACGGCGGAGATCCAGCAGAAACGACGAGGAACAGCGGTGGTGGCGGTAGCGAAGAGCGGCGGCGGCAGTGAAGACCGGTGGCGGCGGCGAGGCCCCTTCCCCTTCCCCCTCTTCTTCCCAAACCCCCCTCCCCCCTCTTCTCCCTTCGCGTTCCCTTCCCCCTTTCCCCGAGGAGCAGAGCGGCGGCGACAGCGAAGAGCGATGGCAGCAGTGAAGACCGGTGGCGGCGGCAGTGAAGACCGGTGGCGGCGGCGAGGCCCCTTCCCCTTCCCCCTCTTCTTCCCAAACCCCCCTCCCCCCTCTTCTCCCTTCGCGTTCCCTTCCCCCCTTTCCCCTTTACGCGTTTTCTTTCTTTTTTTTATTTTTATTTTTTAAGTTAGGGTTTTTTTTATTAATAATGAAGGGTAATATGGTAAAAAAATAAAATTGAAGTGGAAAAGGACGATTTTAATAACAAAAAAAGGTCGGGGACGATTTTGATTTTCACCCCAGACCTTAGGGACGATTTCAGTACTTAACCCTTTAAATTAGTTAGAAATTTAAATGTCTCATAAAAAAAAATTTAGAGATTTAATTGTCCTATTTTACTGTAGCGTATTATTGACATGGCAGGGGGTGTTTTGTCTCTTGGAATGGTTCCTTGACACATCATCAACTAACGTGACACATAGACAAAATCCGTTAGTTCTGGACGGAGTCATTAACGGAAAGGGTAAAATGTCTGACGGAGTTAATGGTTAGGGACCGCAATGTCATTTTCCAATCAATGAAGGACGAAATGAGAGTTAGCGAAATGGTTAGGGACGGGGGTGTGGTTTTACTCTTTGATTTTCACTTTATCAGCTTTGGGACTTCAAAAGCAAGTAAATATACTGATTTGATTTAGGCGATAAGATAAACCGATAAGATAAGGGTTTATCTATCATATACCCTAAAGGCATAATTTAAGATTACAAATTGAGAAAATTTATGTTGAAAATAAGACACATTTAAGTTTCTAATACATTTATTTTATACCTATTAAATAAAAAAAATTGAAATTTTCTACTAATAATAAGCTTATTATGTGCCTTAAGAACACATGTTAGCTAAACCCATAAGATAATTAAATTTTTGAAAATTCTGCTATGAATTTGCTTTATATAAATAAATGATTAAATGTACACTAAAAATTAATTATTAAATTAATTATTCGTATAAAATATATATTAAAATAAAAAATGCTATATTAAGTGTATACTAAAATTAACTACTAAGGGTGGCAAAGTGGGTCGGCTTGTCCCAACTCGCTCGCCCCGCTAAGCCCGCACCATAAAAGGGGACGGGCCGGCCTCCCCTGCCAACTAAAATGGGTTCAAAATGCTAGCCCGCCTTACTTTATGATGGATTGGCGGGTTAGCCCGCTTGACTCTTTTTTTTGTTTGAAAAGTGAAATTAATTAAAATTAACCAAAAAATAATAATTAAAAAAATCAAATACAAATAAAATATAGTCAAATTATAATATAAATTTTTTCATTATTTTTTTAATTTTTAATTTCAATAAAATTGTTCAAAATAATATTTGTCAATAGAATCATCTTTATTTTAAAAAATAAGTCACATAATTTAATTATATATACCAAATTATAAAATAAATAAATAAAGTTAATAACTAAAAAAATAAAAAAAATGAAAAAACGTGTTTAAAAATTATATAATTATTAATTTTGTAATAGTAATAACTCTTTTATTTAATAAAAAAAGAAAGAAAAAATAAAAATTTTTGGCCCGACAGGTTGGCCGGCCCACCAAAACCCGCAAATTTGGCGGTGCGGGTTTGACGGTTTTTTTAATTTGGTAGGTTTCAAATTCTAGTCCGACCCGCCTTTTTTAGCGGGTTCGGCGAGTCGGCCCGACGAATTCGACCTGTTTTTCCACCCCTGTCTAAAATAGTAAAATCAATCATTGGTATAAAATATATATTGAAATATAGATATATATTAAAAATAAATTGAATAGCTAGTGTTTAAATTTCGTTACTGTAATTGTAGAACTCAAGGCAAATCTATTTGGAAGAGTTGATAGATTTCTCTTTTATTAATCACTAACTAAACATATTTATTTTTTTTGTCCAACATCTATTTGGCTAGCACCTAAGAACGACAACACCATCCAAATCTACATGTACCTGCCACGCCCTAATCTAATAGAAGCATGTAACATCATCATTGTCTCTTTCAATTCAAAAAAAAATAAAAAATCAGCTTCACTAATAATAATGGAGAATCCTAATTTCTTCAGTCACCAGCTCTTTTTATTTCAATTGGTTTCAATCTTGGGAAGAAAATTACCAATACGAAAAAGCTGTCACTAGGAAAGATTCCAAGTTAAAATTTGACATATGAATTTAGAGTGCTTAAGCAATGTTGAGAACTGAGAGGCAGCAGGTGAAGATATGGTTGCCGTGGCACATGCGGAGGACGTGGAGACAGCACAGCCAAGACTCGGAGAGGGAGTTTTCTACCATTGTTGCGAATCTGAGCACGTGCTTGAGGTGGTGAGGCAACTGCACCAGATTGAGATGTTGGCTTCTGATAAAAAAAACAACAAAATCAATTACATACGGTTAGAGACAGAGCAGACACATAACAAAAAATCAAGATTTTTTACACATCTCTTCGGTTCGGTTCGATTTGATTTGGTTGGTTTTAAATAACTGAGAACCGGAAAAGGCTGAATTTAATCTGACTTTTATTTCTAGATTGATATTGGTCAGACTAATTCAAGTTAATCAATGTCAAATTGTTCTTAGCTCATGTGGAAGAAATGAAGAAACGGCAATGGAAAATTGAAACATGAATCTCTTTTTTATTATTATTTCCAATATGTAAGTTGTAAGCATTCAGATATTCACAAAATGTTAAGAGATAGAGACAGAGCAAACAGTTATTTGTATTTGATATAAACCATGGCTGTGTCTATCTTGAACAACCTTTGGAGATTAACAACCTTGAGAAAAGGTTGATTTAGGGGTCAATAAGGCAAGGTAAGGGGAAAAAAAAGTGGGTGAATATGGAAAATCCCTATGACTTTATGGTACATTTTTTTTTGCACAAAATGTTAGACTAAGGAATATAATCAAGGCCTAACTGGAAGAACTTTAGGCAAAGCCTCATGAGCAGTGACAGATAGAGTCTGCATTTTGCAATCTGACGAGATGAATTGTTGAGAGCTTTCATCATCCAAAGAGTTGATCTTGTTGATTAATTGCAACAAAACTTGCTCAAGTTCTTGCCCATCACTCCATGGATGGATTTCAGCCTTAAGAAGCAAAGGGTCTTTGCAGATCAAATCCCACACTGGAAAGTTCTTCCTTGGCATCATGAAATCTCTCTCTCTAAGCCTCAAGCTTGGGCAATAATCACCACTTCCATCACCAAGATATATGATCCTCTTGTTCTCATCACCATTGTTGGATAGTGAATCTTGTATCCTCTCTATGATTAAACCCTAAATTCATCATTGAAAAAAAAAATTACAATGTCATCTAAATAGATGTCACATTTGGTACTATAGTCAATTTTTTTACACATACTAGTTGAATAGTTATTCAAAACCTTAGATTTGATTGGTGAATATTATAAATAAAGTTGATAAGATTTTTCTCCCTTTTTTTTTTCAAATAAGATAAATTTGGTGCTCTTTTAATTTGTACTGTTTGTGGGCCTATAGGTCAAATTTGATTCATATTTTCTATTTTCATCAAATCCAGTGGGCTCAGACTGGAGACTTGAAAACCATGACAGAACATTCAATTGGGTAAGCAGATATTTTATTTTATTTTATTTTATTTAGCAACAAAAAAAAAAAATCGCCAAATCAAGGAGACACCACTCCGGTGTTCTAGGATCAAGCTAAGATCAACTTGTTTAAAATAGTATTAGTATTAGTAACATCTAAATTTCCGGAAGCTAGAACAAGTTAGTAAGGCAAAATTCTCAACCTTCCTTCTTCACTAACATAACCTGGGTTTGTGTTAATCTCTGAAAAGTATTCCTTTATTCCCAAATGCTCCAAAATTGTTTCAATGAAGAATAAGTTAGCATCACTCACAATCCTCAAATCACACCTGAAAAAAAGAAAAATTTACCACCTTAAATTTCACTCAAGATAAATAATACTAAAAAAGATAGTTAAATTTTTTCCTCCAAATTAAACCCATAGAGAGAGAAAGAGTGATACCCTAAAGCATGTGCAGCTTTAATGGCAGGTATTACTCTTGGGTGAATAGGAATTCTATGAAGAACTTCTTTAATTTCCCCAATGGTTTTTCCTTGTGCATGCATCTCCAGCATCAACTTATCCTATAAATCCAAATAATCAAAGGGGGAAAAACCATTAATTAAGTTCCTCCAGAAACACGAAATGCATGATATGTTCCTCAAACACAATGCAGGTTGCAAAACAAAAATGAATAAATATGTGAATGCAGGAAGAAAGAACATACCATGAGGGTGTTCCAAGGCATGGTTGGAAGAAGCTGATTGAACAAATCGGTGAAACCCAACCCATCAATGACCCAGTTATCACTGTCACAATCAACAATGGTTTTGTCGAAGTCGAAAACCACAATAATCCCAGACATGTTTCCTCTTTTTTTTTCTTCCTCTCTTCAGAAAGAACAAAGCTTTTTCTGATTGGGTGTTTAAAAGTACTCTCAAAATGTGTTCTTGGCTTGGATTTTTCGCCAACACATAACAATGGTATTTATAGCTGGAACAAGCTAAGCCCAACACCGAAATTTTAAAAAATAAAAAAGAGAGAAAAGAAAATATTATTTTGAAATTTAAGAAAAGAATTTAAAATTATATCCTAGATTCCAAAGGAATATTACATTGGAGATCCATGGGAATTGTTATTTCCTGGTAAGTGGTAAGGAGAGAGATTAAGATCTAAGAGCATGCATCTAAAAAGGTGGCATTTTCTTCTCTAGAAGAATTCATAATTCGGAAATCTCATTCTTTCCTTTGTATTAAATCTCAGCCGTCAGATTAGGTTGTCACGAGAATCGCACGGTGGAGAATGCGTTGAAGGCTTAAGGCCGTAAGAACACAACGCGGGAATATAAAGAGGAATATTCGAATGCATTTGGTTTTTGGTTACACTTTTTTTTTCCTTTTTTTTTTTAAGTTTCCTTTTTTATTTTTTGTGTATGTGATTACTTCATATTAAGTTTGGTTGGTGGCCACCAGTGGATGGATCCTGTAAGAATATTCCAGGTATAGTCCGTTCTAGACAAAGAAAGTTCTTCTATGAAGTAAGTGCATTCAATTTAAGTATACCATAAGATAAGATATTCGCTTTTAATAGTACTATTTATCTATCTTCAATTAAAAATATTGCCATAATAATACCTAAATTCAATAACAATGTTTTGATTTTCCCTTTAAATTGTTTCAAACATTTGATTAATTATTTAAATTTTTAGAGTAATACTGCATAGTCAATAATAATTTATATTTATATTTATAAAAAAATTTTATATAAAAAATATATAATTTATATTTATTAAAATTTATCTAAATCTATGATTATATAAGAATTATTGTTTTTCAAGATAAAAAAAAACAGTGCTGTATGTATCCATCACTATTGTTGTCGTTAGTAGTGTATTGTATTTTTTATGTGGCTGATACATTGCGCTTTAAACATGTGTTGCTGAAAAATCCAACTCAAATTGGATTCTCCCTCGGTTTTAATTTTAATCGCTCTTTTTGGCCTGTTACATTTCAAATTGAGAGGTCAAATTTCAAAGGCCACTTGAAAATAATATATAGTGTATTCTAATGTTTTTATTGACCATTCGTTAATTTGAAACACAATCATTTTCAAATTTATGTTACTATTAACAATTAAAATTTTATCTAAGTCAGAGTAATGTTAATAATTATATAATAAAGAAAGATACCAAATTCACATGACTTTGAAATTTTGAAATCTGAAGTAGGGTCAAGTCTGTCTCAGCCTTTAATTCACATGCTACCAAACCCAAACCTCTCCTCTTGTAACTGCAA
>NC_029793.2:6531197-6537260 GCF_000816755.2 Arachis ipaensis | reverse complement strand
AGGTATGGTTATTACTATTAGGGAAAAGGATAAATTAGTCTCTGAATTTTTAATTCGTGGACGAATTTCTTTTAAAAATTTAAAAATACAAAAACACTCCTTACTATTCAAAATGTGTGACGGATCGATTCTTCCGTGTAAAATACTCTCTCAGACGTAACGGATACGGGTGATGTGTCGCTTAGTTGGCGTGTGTTGGGCCTAGAGCACCGTAACGGTGCACAGGTAAAAAGGTGGATTGAGGTTAGGGACAAATGCGTCCCTGGATGGAAAGACGACGTCGTTTTTCTGTTTGCCCTATGTCTTCAAATGGAACTCATTCGCCATTACCGTTGTTCATTTCTGTGAGTGGTTGAGGGTGGTGGTATTGTACAGTGTTAAATGGCCAGCGACGGAGCTTCATCCAGCACACGACGCGTTCCACTGCCGCCAACCGTGAAATGCGTGGAAGCTGCAGAGGAGAAGGACGAGATTACTCCGACGTGTAAATGCGGGATGTACGCCATATTATACAAATCGAGGACGACGACGAACCCCAATAGATTGTTCTTTGGATGTCCATTATTTAAGGTAAGTTGGTGATTTTATTTTAGTCAGTTTGATTATACAGGAGTTGGTTATGTTTTGTTTGTTTTGGAATGATGAACATGCAGCTGAAAAATTCCAGTCACTGCAAGTTCTTCTTATGGCTGGATGACCATGTTTCAACAATAAGAGTCCTTAAAAAGTTTGTTATTAAAAACGAGGTTGATGATCTAAAAGTGTATCTTAGGAAGAAGGTAGTGGAACAAAGACTGATTGATTTGGAGAAGAAGCTGTTGCATCTAGAGAGGAAGAAAAATGTTAATATGTATTTAGTTATTCTTGTAGTGGTTAATGTAATTTTTGCTTCTGTTATTGCCAAACTTGGCTGAAAAGAAGGTAAAAAAAAATGATGTAATGTAGTATGGGATGAGTTCTCTTTTTGTTGTATGCTTATCGAACAAAAGTGTTGTAAGCTAAATTATGTTATATTTAGCAAAGTGATTGCTCTAAGCAACTTAATGGCAGAATTATTTAGAGATATGATTATATAAGTAAAGCATAAATTAATCTCATGAAAGAGATGTTAACGTCAACAAAAGGCTAAATATGTCTACTGCCAAAGTAAGGCATAACTTAAGCCTACAAGCTATACAAAATCACATTGTTTTCAAAAAGAGTTGCTTTATAAAATAACAGTATTTTCAAAAAAGATGTTGATGTCATAACTAAAATCTAAACATGTAGCATTAACTACTCGGCTTGTTTAGTCCTGGAGTGGGGATGAACTTAAACAGCCGTTGAGTTACTTTGCCTGCTGCTGCCAAAGTCTGTGGAGTTGCTCCTGATGTAGTTGGTTGTTGTGGAGAAGAGAGATGCTATTCAGTCTGGGGAGATGGCACAGGCTGAAAGGGTTTGTTTGCCATAGGCTTCCTCCTAACTATTTGCTTAGGCCTAAATGGCCTTGGTGCAGGGCGTGATGAAGACTGGGTTGGGGGCCTTAATGGTGTTTTCAGAGGCATTGATTGTGTCGCAACCGCTGCTATTGAGGGTCCAGATTCTTGCTCAGGCATCGGTGTAGCGTTTGAATTCGAATTACCCTGCATGAAGGTCAAAACAAGTGTGAATGCAACGAAACCAGCAAGCAACAACAATGAAATGCCACCAAAATTCATACCTCATTAGCAAATGAATGATTAGCAAAATTTTGCTCAACATGAGGAGGGTTCGTAACAGCAGGGTGACTCTGTTCCACAGTCTGAGATGAAGCATTTTATAAAATGAAACCACTTAGTGTTAACAGTCCCAATGAAGCATTTTATAGAATAAGACATTTAAAATCCTGAATCGTTAAAATATAGACAGATAACACCCTAAATAAAGTTATAATAGACACTTAAATCCCTGAGTTTATTATCAGGGGGACAATTACATCCCTGAGTAACTAAGGACTACCTCTTCCTGGGGGGCTGACTGTGACAATGGTAGAACCACAAGTGATTAGGAGTTCTTGGGCTTTTTCCTTAGTTTTTTCGTCTTTGGCTTCCAGTTTGGGTTGGATGGGGCCCCTTTGCACGTCTTGTAGTTGTGTCCCCTCTCACCGCACTTGCTACATGTGACATAGAAACTCCTCTTCAACTTGTCACCATTAATAACAGTCTCAGCTGGGTCTCTCTGTCTGTTATGCACCTTGGTACATCCAATTGGCCTTTTTTACACAGGTGGAGTAGGATTAGTAAACTCAGACCTTGTCCAGTATTCCTCACTAGTTACTGGCTGGATAAAGTGCTCGTATGTCTTTTTAATGGACTCCAAACATAGCTATGGATGGACATAATCATCAGGATTGTCATGTCATTTTTTATTGCTGCTATAGCATGAATGCACGGCATCCCTTCACGGTAGGACAACAGTTTGACAACAACATAATGGCATAAACATGATTAAAATATAAAAAAAAAATAGAAATTCACAGCATGGTTAGTATCAAGAAATTCACAGCATGTTTAATCAGATTCACACCAACTATATTTAAAACTGAAATTCACAGCATGTCCAAGGTTAAAATTCACATAATGATTAGAATAGAAATTCACAGCATGGTTAATATAAAAAAATTCACAGCATGTTTAATCAGATTCACACCAACTATGTTTAAAACTGAAATTCACAGCATATCCAAGGTTAAAATTCACATAATGATTAGAATAGAAATTCACAGCATAGTTAATATCATTAAATTCACAACATGTTTAATCAGATTCACATCAACTATGTTTAAAATTGAAATTCACAACAACTATGATTCACAGCATGCTTAAATTAAAAAAATTCACAGCATGTTAAAATTGAAATTCAGGGTTTGACTGACCAGTGAGTTGCCATTTGTTACACGAACAGTTGTGTTTGATCAGATCCACATCAACTTTGGATCCCTTGTAAGTGACTTCAAAACGTTTGCATTCGTTATCACCAATCCACTCCGTTGTCCATTTGTTGCTTGGTTTGATAAGCCTCTTTAGCTTTTTCTGTTGCACTGGCGCCAGTTTCCCTTCATGAGTCCCCAGCAGTTTCTTATGTTGAACCATTCGCTACATCACATAGCACCGTAATTCCTCGCACATTGTAAGTATGGGCTTGCATCTATACTTCACCACCTTTGCGTTAAACGACTCGCACATGTTATTTGTTAGATTGTCGACCTTGGAACCATGGCTAAAGTATGCTCTAACCCAGGTAGCAGGTTCAAATTTTATAAGGTAGGCCCAAGCATCCTTGTTCACCTCTTTGAGTCTTTCCATGGTTGTCTTGAATTCAGAGATGGTGGTGCATCTTGCACAATCCCACACTATTTCTCTTATATACAGATCCTTGAATCGGTTTATGAAATTCTTCCACATATACATGACGCAGTTTCTGACATGTGCATTAGGCATTACCCCTTTCAGTGCAGGTAGCAGTCCCTAATAACAATGAATGCATCAAGCCATGTTTACAAACATATATAATCCACTAAATGACTGACACAACAAACAGGGAGTGACAAAATGGGAACTAACCTTCTGTTGATGCGACATAAAATTTCAACCGTGGTTGCCAGCATCACCAATATCCTCTTGCAATAGTGTTAGGAACCACTTCCATGATTTTGTGTTTTTAGATCTTGCAACTGCATATGCAACCACATAGAACTGGTTGTTAGCATCCTGTGCAATAGCAGAAAGTATTTGTCCCCCATGATATGTTTTAAGAAATGCTCCATCCAGGTGGATCAATGGTCTGCAGCCACTCTTGAATCCTTTCCTGCAGGCCTCGAAACAAACATACAACTTGTCAAACGTAGGGGGTGCTTGTGGCTGAGGAGTCAGGTCTAGCAATGCAGAAGATCCAGGGTTACTTCTATGTATCTCTAATAAGTAGTCCCTCAATTTTCCGTATTGTTCCCTTTCGTTATCCATCATCCTCTCCCTTGCCTCCTTCACAGCTCTATACACCATCTTTAGGTGTGCAGTAAGGTCAAAGTCTTCTCTTAAAAAATCAATAGCTTCATGAGTTGTCATATGCGGGTGTGTTGCCATCCTCTTCTCCACCTTTTTACTGATCCAGTGTTGATCAGCGGCATTGCTTCCAAGGTCCCTTGCACAAGTGTGCTCATTTCTATAAGTCTTGATTTAGAAGCATTGTAATTGCCGATTGTAAGACAAGTGGGCAATCCAAGCACACTCTTCGTCCTTGCACCCAACCCTAACACTTTCCCTGTCATTCTTGATTCAAACTAACTCCCTGCCTTCAGCAATAAAGGTATCCTTTACAACCTCTTTGAACCTCTCAATTGTTGCAAACCTTATTCCAAGCTCAAATCTTCCCTCTCCGAAACTATATTGGTCATTGAACTCAGGCCAATGATGTTTGTTTCCCTCATCCTCAGAAGAAACGGGTGTATGTAGCTCCTCAGACTCATACTCCCATACAATATCGTCACCATCCGTGTCTACATCACTGATATAGTCTACAAGTGCTAGCCTTGGTCCTCTGGCCCTATTGGGCTCTCTTGTAGACCTAGATCTATTGGGATCCCCTGCAGGCCTAGATCCATTGGGCTGTCCTCCAGGCCCACCTGCCTCGGGCTCATGGGCAGACCCATTCTTTCTTGCAGTAGACCTTGTTCTCTGAGACACACGTCGAGCTTATTTCTTGGGTTGCTTACTGGGATGAGGGGTTCTCTTAGAGGAATCAGACACTTGTTTCCTCTTTCCTCTGCCAGACACAGACCCACTGACAACATCTTCTCCACTCTCACTGTTACTTTCATTACCGGGAGGTGAAGGTGCATATAGCTCATCCTCTGCGCTCTCGTAACTATCGTGCTCTATTGACTGATCCAATTCATCCACCTCGACATGAACATCATCTTCCTCTACCTCATCGTTTTCCTTACCAGCACCATCTACAAACTCTGAGTCATCAATATGATTATATAAAAATATATAGAACTCATCAATATCTTTGTTTCTCATCTTTGCTTGGCGCATCTGGTTGATGCCTGCATCTCCCCTCAGAACATGCAGCCCTGACTCTATATCCTTGCTCTTTGGATTATACCAGTATGTCTCCTTGTATGATTGATATCCCAATCCTTTGAACAATGTTATCAAATCACCGAAATTTACAAAATCCAGGTCCATTGGTGGGAACCTCTCAACCTTACCATCGAGGTAAACTAACTCACCAGTCGGGGCCCTTTGAAAGTAGCCCCTGTGATGAAAAACAGGAACCACGAAAATATCGTCCATCTGCAACATTGTTTGACTCAACGATTAGCACTAAGCATTAGCAAATCAACAACTACCTAAGCCATAAACCTCACACAACCCATCTTCCATGTCTCTCCCAACACTACATTACACCTAAACCCCAACCCATGACATGCATAGCAGATAACGTTCGAAAGTAACAGTTCCAATCAGTTTCGCAATAAGGGTACTAACCAGTATAGATGACACCGTCAACTCTACCAACGAAACTTCACCGGTGCAACGTTACACGAAAACGACGAAGGGGAGAAGATTAATCAATTTTTTTAGGAAAAAGATCATACACATGTGTGCTAGGGCATCAGGTAATTGTGTGTGATTCATATGAGCTTCTTTGGAATTATGTTGAAACTCAAGAACAACAGCCAAAGTTCTCAAAACGTTGCCGTTTTAAATCATAAGGACCTATTTGTCCAACACTTTTTCCAAAACGGCCACACCAAGCTTCCTCAACGGTACCGTCTTGACACATAGGTCCAACGCACGCCAACTAAGCGACACATCACCCGTCTCCGTTACATCTGGAAGAGTATTTTGCACGGAAGGATCGATCCGTCACACGTTTTGAATAGTAAAGGACATTTTTGTATTTTTAGATCTTCAAAGACAAATTCGTCCACGAATTAAAAGTTCAAGGACTAATTTGTCCTTTTCTCTTAACATTATTAGGTGAAACTTTTTCTTTCTCTAAACGCAAACCTAATGCTATCCTTAAACCTGCATAAAT
>NC_029793.2:6527482-6530954 GCF_000816755.2 Arachis ipaensis | reverse complement strand
CATGGTTAGAAAATAGACACATATATCCCTAACTTAAGTTTTTAAATATTTAAAAATACTTTTAATTATGTTTAAGGCGTGAAATTAAATCCTAATTAGTTGTTTTTATAATAATGTGGTAAGAATTGCTTAAGCCAATAAAAAATACTGTTTATACCAATTACTTAGATAATTAAATATTGATTAAAAAATTTTGAATGATAAAAGAATAATTTATTTTGTGAATAAATTGTGAGATATCAAAAATAATATTTACTCTAAATTTTATAAAATAAGCTTTTATAGTTTTAGCATTCTCTTCATTTTGTAGGAGTTAGTTCGGATTTAGAGAGAAATGAAAATTAAACTGATTAAATTTTAATCGATTCGAATTGGTTTAGATTTGTGATTAGTGAGTGGATCTAAACCAATCTAATCGGTTCGGATAATTAGATATCCGATTAAAAAATAAAATTAGAAAAAAAACTTGAAATCATTTATATACTATAAATATATAATAATAATACTTAAAAAATAATACATCATTGATTCAAACTTAAATAACTATTATAATTTGAAAGACTTTAAAATTAGGAGATAAATTTGTACATATATTATCAGATTTTATTTATTTTTTAATTAATATTAAACTAATTGAATTATCGAGTTAGTTCATATTCTGCACTTCCAAAATTAATATCCGAATTAATTAAAATTGGATTTGATATGATATCTAATTGTACCTAATTACTCATCCAATTTAAAACCTATGATGCACACACTCAAATGGATACGGGATACGACACGACACGAGACACATCGACACACAAATTTAAAAATTTTATAAAACGTGGGAACACGTATACATATAAAATATAGATTATTTTTTTTTAATTATATCAAGTATTTAAAATAATTTTTTGTTTTAATAAATAATAATATACACTATATCTAAATTTATTTCAAGAATATATGTTAAGAATAATACTAAATATATTGATACGTGATAGTATTTAAGTGTGTCTAAACGTATTCGGAGAATAATTTTTTATTTTTTTAAAACACAATTGGATACAATAAATACATATATCGAACAAATACTAGTAAATATCGTATTTAAAATATGTTTGACATATAGATACGACAATTTAACAAAATATCCGTACTTTATAGTTTAAAACTAATATAATTAAATCGGATCGATTTAGATGAATAATCGAGTCACCTTCCCTTAAAACACTCCTACCACTTTGCTTTATCTAGCTAGGTCACACATATCATATGACTAGATAGATACATTGCTGATGATAATATGTATTAATTATTTATTGTCTTCTTTATTATTGGTAGCTTTGACTTTCTCTCTAATTGATTAACAATGGATTCTGCATGCCAGTTTATTTGCGTATTGAATTTGACAACACATTGGTTTGTATCTTTGGTAATATTATTAGTTGGCAATCACAAAACAGGGGACCCAATTTTGCATTATGTGGTCGCCTTACATAGACCGAAATTTGGAAGAAACACTTATTTCTATTTTTTGGATTTCATTATCTTCATCAAGTTGACAAATTGATTTCCACGTATCATTTTTCTTTTTTTCTTCTTTATTTGTTTTGGAGTTTTATGCGTACACATTATTGCCATTATTTGTTCTGATCTTGTTATCATCAACAGTGTTTAGGATTTAGCAGGAGATTAAACATTACTCCAAATCAGGTTGATTTATGTTTTTATTTTCGATATTTTTATTTTTATAATTTATTAATTGTATTGGTAGTTAACTAGTTTTTTAAATGATAGAAAATAATCAGTAACAAATATTTAAATCTTTAGTTCTGACTATCAAAAATATTATAATTTTATTTTAATTTATTCAAGAATTAAAAGTTTTAAATTTGAATAAAAAAGAATTTATAATAACTGAAGATATATAGGTTATTCATTTAATGAAATTACTAATAATTTTATCAATTTTTGTTTTATAACCAAACCTTTTTTTTAGCATATTTCTTCTCTGAAATGATACAATTATTAAATAAATTCCGGAAATCTATAACTTTTAGTCTTTTACCATCACTCAACCCATCTTTACCGTTATTAACATTTGCCTAGTAGGTTAATACACAAACTCATGAGAGAATATTAGAAGCTTAAATGTTTATGATGTTTAAATATTTATGATGTGTAGTTGGCTTTTGGTTGATAATAGCTTAAGTATTTATGATATTAGTTGATAGATATCTCTATAAATATTATATATTTTCTTTTCTAATACAATATTATAGTCTTGGTATTTTTCTTGAACTCTAAGTGATTTTTTTCCACTGCTTAAAACTTTTATGAGAGTAATATTACATTGTTTTTCCTAATTTTTTCTTTTGCATTCAAATTTCTATAATTATGTTTGCATTATCATTTTTGGTAGTTTCATCTACTCTCTTTTTAGTATTTTCATCAGCATCTTATTTTAATAATCTGCTTTTTCTGATAGTTCTGTTTATTCTAATTTTGACAATTCTATTTGTAATTTATTCTGACAATTTTATCTATATTTTGTTTTCACAATTTTGTTTGTGTTTTATTCTAACAGTTTTATCTGCATCTTTTTTTGATAGTTCACTATGTTTTAACAATTTTATCTGCATCTCAATTCGATAATTCTATCTGCATTCCATTTTGACAATTTGTCTTGTTTTAACAATTTTATTTGCATTCTGTTGTTACAATTTTACATTTTTACTTGCGTCCCATTTCAATAGTTTAGTCTGTATTCCAAATTTCAGTCGTTTCATTTTTACTTGAGTTTCTAAATTTTTTTATTTTACTATTCTTAAATAATCACTTAAATTTCAGGTGAGATGTTATATTAAAAACTTAAATAGTTATGATGTCTGATTAGCTATTAATAAATAATAACTTAAGTATTTATAATATAGTTAATTGTTAGTAGCTTAGCATTTATAATTGTAGTCAATATTTTAAATATATCAACAAATATTTTAAATCTTGTATAATATCAAAAACAATTTCAATACATAAATCTCTTCTCTAGGTTCCCTAGCTCTTACCTTTCTACGAAACTAAAATCAAATTATTTGAAAGAGCTTCTGATTAGGTAAAATGCAAAGTGTCACATTTTTAATTGGCTTTCATTCTTTCAAGATATGTGGTGTCCAATTTAGAATACCATCTTAGTTGACAACAATGTATGGTTACAACTTACAAAAGATTGCTAATTGTGCAACTGCCAATGTACACATACAAATATAGCCTCTAACCTCTTGACACCATTCGTCACCCTTTCCATATAAATTGAAAGTAAACAAGTACACATAAATAAAAGTTGGCCCTTTTCTTTTTCAAGCCAATATATTCCAAACCTATGATGCATTGATACGGATATGAACATGAGACAAGAGACAAGAGACGATATAGGACATATAGTGACATAAATTTTAAAATTTTATAAAATACTAAAACATGTATT
>NC_029793.2:6512709-6527007 GCF_000816755.2 Arachis ipaensis | reverse complement strand
GTATATATATAAAATATAAAATATTTTTAGATAAATTATAATGATATTTTGATATTTTATTAATATTAAAATATAAATTAATTTTTAATTATTTTAATATTTTATTTTAATTATATAAAATATTTATAATATTTTTGTTTTAATAAATACTAATATATGCTATTTATAAATTTATTTAACAAAATACATGTTAAGAATAATATTGGACATGTACACCGATGATATTTAGGTGTGGGTTTGGTGCAGCGTTTGTTTGCTGTCCATGTCTACCAAAGACATAGACACGGTGGTACACGTACTGCGTTTGATTTATAAGACATAAGTTGATGAAGGACACGGTTACACACACTTACACACTAGAGACATGTAATTTGTGTCTCTTCAAAAGTATGAGACACGGATTTTTAAAGGTGGACACAGATTCATAATAAAATGTTGGACAATTTTATCCTTAGTCAATTTAGAAAATTCCTAAATCTACCTTCTTTCTTACTTTATCCCTTTTCCATTTCTACACCGTCATCTTCTTCATCTTTCTTCTCTTCCAAACCATTTTATCTTTCTGAATCTATGCCTCTACAAGAATCATTGTCGCTCCTTTGCCAAATTGCTGCCGCTCCTCCTCCAAAACCGTTGCCGCCTCCTCTACCGGAATCGCTGCCGCTGCCTCTCTCAAAATCGCAAAGCCATCACTACCATTCTACCACTGCCTTTGTCAGAGTTGCCACTGCTTTCTCTCCCAGTTTAACAGATCAAACTGTTCGTGCCTTTTCAAGATCCGCTACCGCTCCTCTCCCAGAATCGCAGAACTCTTCTCTTTGTCTATGCCTGAACTATCATTGTCGCCAGCGTTGCCAGAACCACCACTGCTACCTTTTAGAATTGCAGAACTGCCGATGCAGCCACTTCAACTAGAATTAGTGCGCTGCCTCTGCAAAAAATGCTTCAACCTTTGCACCCTGCCAGATTTATCTTTCTATTTCCACCCCTGTTTTCAACTTCATCTCTTCTCTTGATTTTCTGTTTTTTTTACAAAAAGAATTATATATTTAATTTTTTATTTAATTGAATTTTGATTAATATTTATTATATCTGTGTTGTTCTATTTTGATTAAATTTTTTGATTAATTTAAGAGTTATTAATGGTAACAGAGGAGTGGTGGTGGTGGTAGTTTAGATAGTAGTGGAGAGAAAATAGGGTGGTGGTATTTGTGATAAGGGTAATATTGAAATTTTTATATGATTGTAATTTATTGTTGTGTCTTTGTATTTAATTACCAAACAACTTAAAAATTTTGTGTCTCATTGTGTCTATGTCTTTAATGTCTATGTATTTGTGTCTATGTCTCAGTCTATACATGAACCAAACGCAGCCATTAATGTGTCTCTAGACACTAAAGACATTGACACAGTGGCATATGTCCACTGTTTGTTTGTTGAGACACAGATTTTTTATGGACATTGTGATACACAAGTATACACAAAATACATGTTTTTAGTGTCTTTCTTTTAAGTTGAGACATTGAGACACAACTTATAAGATACAAAATTTTTAAACGTGTTCGGAAAATTTTTTTTTATTTTTTATTAAGACGCGATTGGACACTGCAAACACATGTGTCGAACAAATATTAATAATTGTCGTGTCTAAAATATGTTCGATACACAAACACGACAACTCAACGAAGTGTCTGTATTTTATTGTTCCAAAATCCAAACAGAACAGACAAAATAGAAGACTTATAAACCAAAGAAAAAAAGAGAGAGAACTTTAAAAGAAAAACAAATCAGTATATCCAATTTTTTTAGTTTAAAAATTAAAAAATATATGAAAATAAACCTTCATAAAAGCTTTTCTCTTTCATTTTTTATTTTATTTTAAGACTTGTTGGCAAGTTTCGAATAACGAATAAATCATGGAATGAACTAATTAAGTATATTACTTAAGAAACGTGCACTTTCTTTAATGAAAAAAAAAAAAATCATCTTATTCTCGTTCCAGCTAGTTATGCTAAGTTCCTAACAAATGCACATCAAGTTTCATGATGCCGCACCCAACCAACTTTGGGTCTTTGGCATATCCTTAGTATGGGTGACATGCCTTAAGTTTGCTAAAGTAAGATGAATGAAGAATCCTATACCACACACACCAACCTAGATGCCCCTAATCCTATGATTACCTTAAATCAAATCAAGAATCTATTCGTGTTTTGGCTATTCACACTTAAGATGCCCCCTACACCTAGCCTCCTTTTCATTTTGTAAGCTAAAAACTTTAAGACATGTGTTATTAATTTTATTCTTTTCGGCTAAAATACGGTTTTTTTTTGTGGACGTGGGCTAAAAAGTACGAATTATATTGGTTACTGCTTGGGTTCGTAATCCAATTGCTTAAATCCTACTACATTGCCAAAGGCCCAATAAGGGCCTAAAAATACGAAACCCAGCTAAGCCCAAAAAATTAAAGCTTTTTTAATTTTTTTTTAAATTCCATGTTCTGTAAAATAGTTTTTTTAATCTTTATTATATATCCAAATAATTTAACTACTTCTAATGTAATAAAATATACTTTTATAAATATATAAATACAAAATATTTTTCTACTTTTACTTTTATTTCTGCTTCTGCTCTATTTAAACTTCTTTCAACCGAACAAACAAATGGGACTATTATTTTTAATGAAAGACATTCAATCTCTAGATTTTCTCTCCAATTTTAATTATACTGGTAATATAATGTAAACATGCCCATTAAATAAAATTATTTATCCAATATAGATTTTTAAAAATTAATAATAAACAAGAAATAAAACTCACAAATAAACATGTTTCTTTAATTTGGACTGATCTTCAACCTTTGTCATTGCCATTGCTATTTCGTTGTTGCTCTTAGCACTCCTATCGGATGTCTTTACTTTTCACATATTCTATATGTTTTTGTCGATTTTTAGCAAATCGATGGTAGTTCGATTCTAATGGTTTGGGAGCAAAACCTACTCATTTGCAGGTACCAATTTTATAAGTGCATCAAAGGTTTTCGAATTAGACGAATTTTAAAACAGGAAATAAGTTCGAAAAATGCCAAAAAGATAAAAGAAGTGTAAAAGAAAAGATTCGAAAATTAAACTACTGAAATTGAAATGGTTTGCATTAAATTTAAACAAAGCGGTAAAATGCCTTCGACAGAATCAAAGGACTTTTGACATAAAAATTAAAGATACCGAAATGTAAATTGGGCAAAGAAATTAAAGATTGCTTAAAAGATAAATTGGACAGGAAAAGTAAAGTTTATAGAAAGTGTAAATGAAAAATTAAAGACAATGGAAGGAACCCTAAAGAAATCGAACTCGAATGCAGATTCAGGAATTCGCTGGGATATGAGTGTGCTTCAGTGTATTTCTGAAGAAAAGTTCCAACCATTATTTCCTAAAATTTACTAATATTTATAACATATATTTGTAAGCGATAATTAATTACACGATGTTGCCTTGTATGCGAATTCTTGAGTAGCTGTTCCCGCTCTTTTGCCCACGGACGTTACCCATAACTTCCTCACTCAAAGAAAGCCTTCGACTTCTTTATTTGTGTAACTGCTCAATTCGAACAACTATTTGATTCCTCATTCGAGTGCTTATTCGACTTGACAATGTGTCTAAATCGAGTCCATGTCAAATAACTTCCAATTAATTCCTGCACGTGCGTCTTTTCGTCATCTACTTCTTTCTTGACCCTTCACTAGAGTTTCGAATCAACTTAGTCTTTCGAAAATAATTATTTCGACTAACAAATTGCCCCTAAGATTAATGTGTTTATCTTCGAAATCATTTCTTGGAAGATGAAACACTTAATCCTAATCCAAAACCTTCTCCATTAATTCTGACCCGTTTGATACGTCTCCCACGATTCACACTTTCTCTCTCCATCACTTTGCCTTCTTCACGAAGTTACCTCCTTTTCCTTTGAATTCACTTTGTAATAACGGCTAAAAAAAAATTCTCTTTAAATTCGACACTTCTGTCTTTGTTCAACTTTCTCGAATCCTTATTTCCTCAATCTCTCTTGCATTCACCCTTCTTGCATAACCTTTATTCTTCAATCTTCATTCTTCTTTGCTCTTCAATGGATGCTTCTTCATCCCATCTTGCTGCACAAGACAAAGGCAAAAGCCCCATGGTACAACCACCGGCTCCTCCAGCTCTTCACATTTTGAATCAAGTCAATGATGAAGTCATCGATGACTCACAACTTCAAATAAATGATCCTAGAATCCTTATCCCCTTTACTGTGGGTGAAGATATCCATTGTTTCATTGGTCCCATCGAGAGTTTGGAAAGGACAAATAAAAAACTCCCTTTCTTCCCCAATGCTCAAGGGGAAGACTTATTGACCAATCAATACCTTGATATCTCTTTCTTCACCAACCAAAAACCCTTTAGGAACAACCCTTAGATAACTCCTCGAGGAATTGACTTCACAGCCTGGTATGAACGTCTTGCTCCATCAAAGAGTGATTGGGGGGAACTCCGGATTCAAAATCTTTTGAGACTTTCTCACTTTTCTCCTTCGACGCTTCCTTGGATGATCGGAGCCGTGACCTTTTTCTAGAACATGACTACCAATACTTTTCACCTTCCTTGTGGGATGATTGGTATGTCACTTATCTAGATGTGGCTGCTATTACAGGACTCCCGATTAGTCCTCCAGACTTCACCTCTGACATGCAACCTAGGCAACAATACAACATTACCCCCACAACTTCCTACAGTAACTTTATTGTTCATCACATGGGCGCAAAGGGTACTACCATTACAGATGATGAACATGTAGTATTTCTATTCTATTGGTTAAATGCAATTGTCTTCTGCTCTCGGAGTGTTCAGATGCAGAAGCTTTTCCTTCCTCTTGCTTCCCTACTTCATGAAGGGAACATTTTGAACTTGGTCAAGCTTCTTCTAGGGAATATTTTCAAAGAACTTGGCCAATTTGTTAATTGCCTTCGAAACAACTATCTAATAAGCACATGTGGCCCTCTCTGAATTCTTCAACTATGGCTCAATGCCATTTTTGAAAAGTATATGACAAAGCCTAGCGGTAGTGCTACCGACAAACAGCACATTGAAGGCTTTCGATTGGCTAATTTCAAGCCAAATTTCCCAGAAGCACAATCAGATGAAGACCGATTTTGGGCTGTCTTTTCTCTTTTTCATTCTTGCAAAGACTTTCATAATGAGGACCTCAATTTTACCCCTTTTTTTGCGTCAAAATTGTGGTCCTGCTTGACTCGAACGCCTCCTCTTTTCCAACGATACTGAAGAAAATGAGCTTGCTAACAGGAGTTGGGCAAATCTACTGGTTGTACAGGTAATTCCTATAGGGCTACCTCAGCATAAAAAAGAACGTTTCAAGGTAACTTTGTATGCCCTTCATTACACAGCCAGGCAACTTGGCTTCTCACAAGCCATCCTGACTCCTCTTCCCAGAAACAGTAGGACATTTTGCCATATTACTTTGGATTCAAAGAAAGAACTTGATCTTTGCCTTTCGAAAAATCAACAACAAAAAGAGGGCTATCACCATCTTATCTATGATCGAAGCTCATTCATCACCAAATCCTGCTTCGATTGGTGGACTACTTATTATTCCAAGTACAGTCAGACCTTGGAAGAGATCAAGCGTTTTGTCATCCGATCAGTCCCTGCTACTGAAGGTTCTCCTAAAAAACCTCAAAAAAGAAAGGTCAAAGCCACAGCTTCCTCACGACAACAGCTAAGGAAGAGTTTAAGGACTCCTACAAGGACTTCCAGAAGGGTAACTACTCTCTACCCATATATATGTACTTAAACTGAAATTCTTCGAAAATCACATTTACTCACAAACTTCTTGATTTCAATCTTTCATCAGTTATAGTTACAATCATCGAGCGAAAGCCCCTCTGATGATAGTGAGCCATCCATCCAGAATCTTCTCGCTGGATCCTCAAATTCAGATGATCCAATTGATTCAGATTCAAGCTCTCAATTGGTTTGAAGGACAAGACCCATTCCAGTAACATCATGTCATTTTCTCATATATTTCAATTTAGTCAAAATAAATCTCAACTTATTGTACCTTGCATTTTAGCCCGTTACTGCTGCTCAATCAATCACCTCATCTCTGGCACCTGATCAGCCACATCAACAACAACAACAAGACTTAGGACAAACCACGTCTCATTCATCGATTCAAGCCACAGACTCTGTTCAGCCTCTCCAATTTGCTTTTCCACTTCCAATTGGGACACAAGTAGTTGACTTAACAAGGAAACACACCCACCACTTTCCAACGCAAATTTTGAGTACTGAACATGTCTCCCCAATCAACCAGGCTCCACCTTCTACTGAATTTCAAGTGGCCCCTGATTCTGACTCTCCCTCTCGAGTCACTGAGACTACTGCTTTGGATTCTCCATCTAGAGTTCTGAAAACCCTTCCTTTTCCTCAAAGAACCTCCAACTCCAATCCTCCCCAACAAGCTGAACTTCAAACTTTTCTTAGTCAAGGATATGGAGATTTGGGTGTTTCTACCGGATCTACAAATACCACCCTGGTTAACCTGGTCACCATCCTAAATCAAGCTATTCAAGAAGACAAAGTGCCTATTTCTACCCCTGTACACATTGGTCCTTCATCCGAGCTAAATATTAATGCTCGAGAACAACTTCTATCACTTCTCAAGCTCCTAGACCATCCACCCATCGAATGGACCAATGATGCAGCCCTGAACAAGCTTTTGTCTGATCTTTTAAATTCATCTTTTGAACTTTAGGTTCTGACCCCTCACTCTGCCATAATCAATCAATTCAAACAAATTGCCAACAGAAGCATAACTACCCAGGAAAAACTTTAAGAAATCAAAGATGAAGTAGCTAAGATCAGAACTGAATCAGAAAGCTATACTGCCGCCCTTCAGACAATCAAAGTTTCTCGTGAAGAATTCGATTTGAGAATCTCTCAGGCTATTTTTGTTCAAGCTCACTATGATAAGGAAGAGAGAAAGCTTGAAGCAAAATTGGCTCAGATTAATGAAAAACTTGTCAAAATTCGGAAGAGAAGAACTGATATAGCTACACCTCTAGCCACTGCCCAGCAAGAGCAACAACAACTTGTATAAGAAATCGTTTCTATTGAGGCCAAACAAGAAGAATGTGAGAAACAACTTGACAAGGCCCAATATGAAGAATTCAGGCATGCTGAGACACTTTCAATTCTGGATAATGAAAGGGTAAAGCTACGCTCAGACTTAGCAAAACTTATGGCATCTTACATTTCTTCACCTTAGACTTTAGTATTTGTAATGGTTTTCTTTATTTCAGACTTATGCGCTTTAATTCTAATTCAGCAAACAATGGTATTGTTTTAAATACTTTTTGTTAAACGAATTGATTATATTTCCTGATTCGATATCCTTGATTCGATATGCATTCCCAGAATATAACCCTATCACTTGAAAAGGGCTTTCCCAAGTGCGGAACCATTTACCAAGAACTCTCGATTTCTTTTCCTTTGGCAAAATAATTTTTAAAACCAACTCACCTATACTGAAGCATTTTTCCTTTATTCAACGATTGTAATTTCGAGCAACACTTTCTTTTTGTCGAATCATATTTTCAAGTGCCAATATTCGCTCTGAACCTAATTCATTCAACTTATCAAACATTACGTTCCAATAATCATCAACTGGAAAATCATTCTGTTTTGACACCCTCAAAGTATTTAAATTGATTTCCAATGGTAGCACGACATCATGGCCATATTTATAGGGCGACATACCTGTTGACCCTCTTGGTGAATTTCGATAAGCCCATAGTACTTGACTTAACGTTTCATGCCAGGTTCGAGGTCTATTTCCAGTTTGTTTTTTAATCAAGCCTATCAGAATTTTATTTGCTGCCTCGACTTGCCCATTAGCCTGTGCATAATAGGTGGTTGAAGTAATCATACTAATATTCCTTGAAGCTGCAAAATTCTTGATTCGCTGACCAGTAAACATAGTCCCTTGATCAGTGCTCAACGTTTGAGGAATTCCAAATCGATGGATTATATATTCCTCAATAAAATCAATTATTTCATTTTGCCCAACTTCTATTAAAGGAACTACTTCGACCCACTTTGTAAAATAATCGATTGCTACCAAAATAAATTTATGATGTTTCGATGAAGGAGGGTGAATTAATCTGATTAAATCCAAATCCCAACCTCTAAATGGCCATGGCTTTATAATCGAATGCAACTCGGATGCTGGGATCTGTTGTATCGATCCATGCTTTTGGCATTCTTGACACGTCTTAGCGTATTCGATACAATCTTTGATCATGGATGACCAATATACATGATTCCGATATAACACCGATTTCATTTTTATTCCAGCCTGATGAGCGCCACATATCCCTTTATTGACTTCACCTCGAGCAATGTCTTTATCATTTTGACTTAGACATCTCGAAAGACTTCCATCGATTCCTTTCTTATACAACTCATCAGCCATCAAGACAAAATTCATTGCTTGCAATTTTATCTTTCTATCTACTGGAATGCTGGGATTCTTTAAATATTCAGCAATGGGTTTTCTCCAATCATCATCTTCCTATTTGCCTACACATAAAGTTTCCCTTTCATCCGCAAGAACTAAAATTTGATGGATGCTGGCTAACTTTCTTAAAGTTTCTGGGCCGATTCTATACCTCGAAGCAATTTGGGCTAACTCATTGACAATCTCATTGTGAACCCTTGGAATATGAACCAAAGAAACCTTTCAAAAAGAAGTTAACAATTCCTAAGCCGTTGCCAAATATTTTTGCAACTTCTCATTATTACATTTGAACTCCTTCGATAACTGTTTCAAGACTAATTGAGAATCTCCTAGGATTTGAACTTCCAAGTTCCAAAGCCCCTTTTCCGATTAATGTTTCAAAGCCTAAAATTAAAGCTTCATACTCTGCCATATTATTCGAGCACGAATATTTTAACTCGAACAAGAATTCTGATAGAATCCCTTCTGGCGAGATAATAAGAATTCCAACTCCTACGCTATCTTTGTGCTTCGATCCATCAAAATATAACTTCCAATAATCGACTTGAATGTCGAGTACATTTGTCCCCTGGTCATTCAGATTATTCGAATTATCAACTAGAAAATCTGTAATGACATGCCCTTTCACAGCTTTGGCTGGGACATATTGTAAGCCAAATTCTGTCAAAGCTAGCATCCATTTCGCTAAACGATCTCGTAACATTGGAAAACTTAACATATATTTGATGAGATCAGTTTGTCCTAAAACTTTTACTAATTTAGCCACCATATAGCACTTTAATTTCATGCATGCATAGTGTTTCGTCCTGGTACTGGGGTGGCCGAGCTTTAGCAATTCCGAGCAAGCGTCTGTCGGAGAGGAAGAGCTATACGTCGGCCTGGAACGAACACCGCGGCGGGAATACCTGCACAAGATACTCCGACGCTCAAGTCAGTAATGATTCTCAGTGAGTGAGTTAAGAGTAAAGAGTAGAAGACTGAGAGCGATAAAACCTGAGACCTAACCGAGGATATTAGCTCGGTTTTATAGGAGTTGTTTTTACCCGTTGGTGGATAAGTCCTAGTTTGTAGGTTGGTTATGATATTCAGTTTTGGTGATTAAGTTTGTTTGAGCACGTTTTCTATTTCTTCGAATGGGTGAGGCCGAGCTTATCTGCCTTCGTGCCAAGCTTATCGGGAGCTGACGTGAGGCCGATCTTAGCTGCTCACGTGCCGAGTTTCTCGGGCGGCTGATGCGGGACCGAGCTTAGTTGTCCACATGCCGAGCTTTTCGGTCGACCGAGGATAAGGGTGACGTATCATAGCCCCCAAGCTTGCCTTGGTTTGGACAGGACTAAGGCGAGCTTTCGAACCAGAAATGCCGCAATCCTCGGTCGCTGAGTTGTTGTCGTATATGCTCCTTACATTTGTTTATATAGGCGTTTGAGGTTGCTTAGTTGGAGTTAGTTTCGGGATTCTCCGGGTTTGCCGAAGTTATCCATAAGGATAACGTTTGACTTGTTCGCTGTGGTTCCGAGCTTTACATAGCTCGTCCGGATTTTGCGGGTTGTTATTATTTGGTTTTGTTTTGTGATGAGGTACACGTCTGTTATGATAGCCGAGGTATACGTTATGTACCATGAGGCATGGATGCGGTCCGAAAATCTCGCAGAGAATCATTTTGTGACTTCTTTGAAAAGGTCTTTTTAGGGTTCTCAACAAGTAACCGTTCTCTTTTTGAATTTGCTGCACGTGGCCGAGTTATAGCACATGCGGCCGACTTATACGGATCGATCACGAACTGCTCTGTTTTGAATTTACAAGTGGCCGAGCTATAGCTTACGTGGCCGACTTATAAGGATAGATTAGACCTAATCTCTGAATTATAGCTTGTATTCGCCGAGTTATAGTGACTAGATCATAGCCTCCAAGCTTGACCTGTTTATTTTTAAGTGAAGCAGGTTGAGCTTTTGAGGTATAACTCGGCAGGATATAGAAGAGATGTGGTTGTGTTATAATTCGGAGATATGAGGATTAGCCCCCAAGATCAACCTGATAATCTTGAAAATAAAATTGGACAAGTTTGTCATGGGAAAATGGGTTGCTTATTTCAATATATTTTTGAACAAGCTTATAGATGATTGTTTGTTGGAATGGCGCCGACTTATAGGTGTCGGTTTGCTTTGATTGATTCAAACTTATAATCATCAGTTTGTTTGGAGTGATTCTGACTTATAGGTGTCGGTTTGTTTGGATTGATTCCAACTTATAGGTGTTGGCTTGTTGTATTGACTCTGACTTATGGTTGCTGATTTGTCAGATTGGTTCCGACTTATAACTGTCGGTTTGTTTTTGTATGCCGACTTTAATATTAGTTTGCCATAATATGTGTAGAGCGTAAACAATAGCCGAACTAAAGGCATAGATAAAAATAAGGAATGATGAAGTTAAAAATAATATACTCTTTATTGAGAATTACCATCTTAATATAAAAGATATAGGATGAAAGTGCCTCACTAAAAAGCTCTCCAAGCAAAATCCGGTGTAGGAAAAAGTCGTGTGAGTGGAAAAAAGAGTACATCTTCGAGCCATAGTTCTTTGCCTAGTAGTGCTTGAAGGGTATAAGTCTCTTGCCGATCAATTTATTGATTCACAAAGATCCTCCTGGTCATCTTCTTTTGATTGAGTTGGTTTATTGATCCGCCGAGCTTGTCTAAGCTCTTCTATTTCCATCTGGCCTGTGGCCCTTTCTCTGAACTCCTCAAGTGACTTTGGTTTGGTTATTGCAATTGTTTCTCAAAATTTTTCGGGTCGGAGGCCGGTCTTGATTGCATGTAAGTGGACTGCGGGGTCTAAGTCTGGAATCTCCATAGTGGCTTCGGCAAATCGGGTCATATAGTCTTTTAGACCTTCGTGTTGTCCTTGTTTGATTGTGCCGAGGTAGTCTGATCCGTGAACGTATATCCTTGATGCGGCGAAATAGTCGGTAAAAGATCTCGCCAGTTCTTCAAAGGAGGAAATTGAACCTGCAGACAATTTAGAAAACCACAGTAATGCAGCACCATCAAGATAAGTGGGAAAAGCTCGGCAAAGCATGGGCTCATTGTTAGCGCCGTTAAAGAACATCATGGATTGAAACTTCTTGACATGAGTTCGGGGGTCACCGAACCCCTTGTATGGTTCAAGCGCGGAGGGCAGTGCAAAGTTTTTTGGCATCTGGTACTTTGTAATCTCCTCGGAGAAGGGATTGTCGAGGGTAAGCTTCTCCTTTGGCGGAGTGATGTTTAAGGGATCTATGTTGCCTTGAGCCGAGCTTTTGGAGCTTTCTCCATTGTTCTGCATAGATAGCTCGGCTATTCTCCGCACTTCTGCCTGAAGTTCAGCGATTTGGGCCAGAAGCTCAGCTTGTGTGAGTTTTGGACTTTCTTTGTCAGCCATGTTCGAGGATTGAGAATCCTGCAAAAAAGAGCAAAAGACTAAACAAAGGAAAAAGTGGGGTTAGATGTATTCCGTCCCCACAGACGGCGCCATGTGTTTCATCCTGGTACTGGGGTGGCCGAGCTTTAGCAATTCCGAGCAAGCGTCTGTCGGAGAGGAAGAGCTATACGTCGGCCTGGAACGAACACCGCGGCGGGAATACCTGTAAAAGATACTCCGACGTTCAAGTTAGTGATAATCTCGAGTGAGAGTAATTAAGTAAGTCTGAGAATGGAACCTGAGACCTAACCAAGGATATTAGCTCGGTTTTATAGGAGTTGTTTTTACCCGTTGGTGGATAAGTCCTAGTTTGTAGGTTGGTTATAATATTCAGTTTTGGTGATTAAGTTTGTTTGAGCACGTTTTCTATTTCTTCGAATGGGTGAGGCCGAGCTTATCTGCCTTCGTGCTGAGCTTATCGGGAGCTGACGTGAGGCCGATCTTAGCTGCTCACGTGCCGAGTTTCTCGGGCGGCTGATGCGGGACCGAGCTTAGTTGTCCACATGCCGAGCTTTTCGGTCGACCGAGGATAAGGGTGACGTATCACATAGTATACGGATAAACACAATTTTTCTATCGGAGAATACCTTGTCTCAATATCAGTCAGAACACGAGTAAGGTAATAGACTGCCCGTTCAGATGCGTGCCGTCCACAGATACAAACGGCTTGGAATGCTTGAAGTCCTCGACACATGACGGGAAAGCCCAAAAAACTTTGTCGAACATGTTGCAGTCGCGTACCAGGAGGTGTCCATCGTAGAACGGTTTGACGCGTAGGTCACAAATGGTTCCAGGAAAACACATCTGCAGTGCCTAAAGCAGCTTCGGCACCTTGTTGTACAATTCTTCCCAATCCTTGTAGATCTGTGCAATTGCCTTATGTTTTGCCATCCACACCTTTCTATAGGATGATTTGAAGTGATAGCTTGACTGGACCGCACCTTGCAAAATCGGAATACTAACAGAGGGGTTGGACTATATCAACGGCAATATGACCCAGCAGCTGAGACTGTTGTCTAACTGACGACGGTCTTGCCTCATGGTGAGTGCTAGACAACTGTGCGCTCCACCAACCCTCAGAACCTCCCTGAACACAACAAAACAGTTTTGCTACAGCCATATCTCAAAGCTGCTTAATATGTCATACAGAAGTACTCAAAAGCACAATTAAAGTTGAACTTACCAATATCCTAGGTTCTGCCGAAGGGCCACATGGAGGCTCCATTGATACCCATTGTCAGCTTGACGGCACTGCACATGGTACTTTAACCGGTCCGATTCGATCACCCGGTACTCGGCACTCCTGCGAATACTGTAGTTCTTCACACCCTGAAGCACTGCCTCTCGGGTTCTGAACCTGTGGCCGACCCGAAACTCTACCCCGTCGTTTAGGTTGTAATCCTCTTCACCCGTGTCAGGAAACGGAGTCTTCTCATGCATGGCGTCCAGATCCAGACTGTGATAGTGACTTGGTACTGCTGATAACGCCGAAATTGGGTGAGGTGGAGGCAGGACATGTCGCGCCACAGTCTGAGCAGGTGTCTCTAGAACAAACTCATCCTCATCGCCACCATCGGACGAATCACTGTCCGCACTATCAGCCACGTAATCATCGTTTGACTCCTCCTCGCCCTCCTCTACCTCATCTAGTGGAATGGCGACATGAATGGGCGGTGGTGCGAGAGGTTGGTCGTCCTGTACATAGGTCGAGTGTACAGAACCACCGCGACCATTATGTCCCACCTCGGCGGAAAGTTCCATTACCTGCTCCAGATGTCGAACATCAGTAGCACATGCTCGTCCCCTTGAAGTCGGAATAGTCGAAACCGAAAGATCCCGTTGCCCATGAGTGCTAGCAACCTATACCCCACCCTTCCGATCTCCCTCACCTATGTACCACCGAGTTTGCTCAATATCAAACTCTTCAAATCCGACAACGTATTCACACGCTGAGTGCGAAACAATATCAGATCCTCACACTGAAATATCACCCCATTGTCGCCATTTCTCATACGACAATTGTGATAAATAAGCACAACTATGTAAGGAATGTTACCGACCATTGATTCCTTGTTTTGGTTAGAAAAATAAGACAGAAAAATGATATGAAATATGTGTGGAGAATACCAAGAGTTACACATCCTTTTATAGCAGCTGAAAATTTATCTTCTTCATACCATGCTGATCAGTCATATCTCATTTACACTATAAACGAAATATAACTGAAAAATTTAAAACAGTAAATATTTTTTAAATTATTTATTCTAGTAATTAC
>NC_029793.2:6506699-6512699 GCF_000816755.2 Arachis ipaensis | reverse complement strand
CTCGTCGGCATTATTTGCGTGTGTTGCGGTATGAATCGTATGATCACTCTAACAAGATCCGATTAAAACCAAACGGAAGATCCAACATCTCCAGCATACCTTTCTGACTTTCTCTATTTCGGAAACGAAAATGGTATGAATGAGATTACGTGATTTATTAGGGTTTGGGGGTTTGGAATTTGGGGGTTAGGGGGTTGGGGGTTCGGGATTAGGGTTTATGTGATATAATTATATCTTTGAACGTTTAGGCGTGTTCCTTGGTTTAATGCTTCTAATATTTATCTAATCCATATGTGCAATAATGATTTTCTTCCTACAATGTTTATCTTTCTCCAGCTTGGTGAGACCAGTTGCCCAATGAAGGAGGATTTTATCATGGATGATCCACAGCATGCATGCAGTAATTGTACTATTCCAATGGTGTCTGGCAACCGTTGGGTTTGCAACCAGTGCAAGAATTTTCAGATTTGTGATAGGTAAGTATTGTTCACTTATATCTCCATTTTGCCATATGATTCTGTTGATTGCAATTGGTTAAACATACTATCTTAGTGTATGTATTACTATAGAGATGTAGGGTAAAAACTAAAAAGTAAAAACACAGGAAAGGCTGCAAGAACAGAGAAAGGAAAATGAAATATTTTATTTCCTCTCTGCTGCACTCTTCGAATTCTGCCTAACTAATTTCAACTATGCCCTATCACTCCATTCTCCCATTTGTAGAGTTCTCCTGCATAATCAGCTAGTTATTAACTATGAACTACATTTTGTAATCACTTCAATCAGTTTGAAGGAACCCGCGTGGGTGGGAGGAATTCTTCTTGCCTTCAGAGTAAAGTTCTGACTTCTGAGTGTCCTGTTAACAGTTTGAAGCACCTCTCGGGTCCACTTGAAATATGATAGCCGAGTTTTCCATTGCCTGGAACTTGCTTTGACCGTACAAGTTTTCCGTGCAGGATAAAAAAAAATCTGCATCTGACAACTTGGATTGAATAAGTGGAAATCATCTATTATCCCAAATAATTTCAGCAGGTTTCTTCTGCTTTGTCAATTAAGATTCTCATGCTGGCATCCTTTTGGGCAGCCCCATTTGGTCAAATATTAATTCAAATTCTGGGATTCTCTTCCTCCGTTATTCTTTTCTATTTCCCATTTATGCTGTTGTGACTAGGCAACTGTCATAGCAGTCTCAAGATCTAGTGGCTTTGATGTGAGGAACAGCCCATGCTTATCTGCAGCTGGAGTCCTCTCTGTCTCCACTGGTGTGATTCCTGCCTTGATGTAGTATTCTCCTTTCTAGCCTCTTCCTTTTGCTTTCACCTAAATTGACTATGGACATTGAAGGTCACCCACAGATACACCACTCATCGTATTTCACTTAGTCATCCACTTCAATTCCACCATTAGAGTCGGTAATACTTTTAGTAGGGGAAACCCACGGAAATTTTGGAAGAAATATCACAGATATTTAAATATGAATGGGTTGAGCACAGACATGATCCATGATAGACTACAATGGCGTCTGTTGATCTATGTAGCAAACCCCCACCTGGTGGCATAAACCTTTCTTGTTGCAGAGTTGGGAATACTTTCATTATTGATGATAGCTGGAAAGTATTAGTATACTTGATTTATTTATTTAAGTTACCAGTTTTTTCTTATTCAGGTCTTGAGTTATAACTGGATGACAAGATTTTTTGCTTGCTGCCTTATGCCATGCTTAAACTCTCTTGTATTACAAACAGTTTTAATGCAGACTCGGGCAACTGCTATGGAATATGATATTGTCTCAATAACAGATTTGTGTTTCTCAACATTGTATCTGATTATTATTTATTTGACACCCCATCCCCGTTGTTGTTGTTGTTGTTATTTTTGTGCAGTTGTGTCAATAATATGTTTGCCTGATCCTTATTACAAAATATTCAATACTTTGATCTAATATAAATGGTTTCTCAGGTGCTATGAAGTGGAATTAAAACGTGAAGAGAGAGAAAGACATCCTATTGATCAAAGGGAGAGTCATACCCTTTATCCAGTAAGTAAAGAGTTCTACCTAATTAGAACATTTCCCTTGTTCTAGCATGTGATAATTTTATTAGTACTTGCTTGTTACTCACCTTAATGTCTGCCTAATTAGTAATTGCTACTTGGAGGTACTAAGTTGTCAGACAGATTATGAAGTTCCAATTTGAACTCACGTAGTGATTATGTTTTCAGCCACAACTTCCCCTTGAGCATTTTAATTCTAGGTTTTCTGTATATCCACAGAAAAAAGGGTGAAAAAATAGTACACATTATCGTGTGGCACTAACTGATTGGAAGCGAATTTGGGTTTAATTTTTTTTTTTTTTGTTAAAATAGCTTGCATTGTCTTGCAGATTGAAATCAATGATGTTCCAGTTGATACAAAGGACATAGATGATATTCTCGAGAGTGAATTCTTTAATACTAGAACATTTCATAATCCGACGGCTCCTGCATTTGTGACTACCTGTAATATATGCGATCTTGACATAGAAACTGGCCAAGGGTGGCGTTGTGAAGTTTGCCCCAAGTATGATGTATGTAATGCTTGTTATCAAAAGGATGGAGGCATTGATCATCCCCATAAGTTGACAAATCATCCATCAATGGCAGATTGTGATGCTGAGAACAAAGAATCAAGGCAGCTTCGAGAATTGAAGGTATTGCACAATATTTAATTTTATTTTTTGTTCCTCTGAATTGGACATGTATCACTCAGTTAGTTAGAGAATTATTTGAATTTTAGGAATTTCATCAATCGTTACATGGTAAAGAAACGGAAAATAAAAGAAAAAAAAAACAGGAGAGGGGAGCGCTCGCGCCGCCCGTGGGGGGGGTGATTGGGTAATTATTGATGACAAGGTAATGCTAAACATGTAATTTTTTTATTATGATATGGCATATTAATGATTTCTATTGTAGTGTTCCACTGTTCCTCGTGATTGTTTTATTTTTGGGATGGATAAAGTGTGAACAGTAACTTCTTTTCAACATATCACAGTTCTTAATTTTGATGTCAATTGTTTGCTTCTTTTGTCCGTAGTAACTACCTTTCTATACATGCTTTTTGATGTAAATGAATTTGTGTGTGAATTTACAGCTACGGAAAATGCTTGATCTACTTGTGCATGTACCCCGATGTCGTTCTGCACATTGCCAGTATCCAGATTGCCGCAAAATAAAGGAGCTTTTCCGCCATGGGATGCAATGCAAAACACGCGCTGCTGGAGGTTGTGTTCGTTGTAGGAAAATGTGGTATTTGCTTCAACTCCATGCTCATGCTTGCAAGGAGTCGAGGTGCCGTGTGCCACGTTGCAGGTTTGTGTGTTGGGCGTTGTCTTCCTCCTCTCAATTTTTTCATGCATTGACTTTTTTTCTTTTATGGGTTAAATCAGAGATTTGAAAGAGCATTCAAGGGGATCTCAGCAACAGTCTGATTCACGGCATAGGACTGCTGTAGCGAGGATGATGAGGCAGTGAGCTGCAGAGGTTGCCAATCAGGGATTAGTATCTTTTTGCATGCTTCGCATATAATAAACAATCGAGCTGTTTGCCGGATAGCATCTGCAGATCAGTTTTTTCTTGTTATTGGTTATTATTCCTCTATGATTTACAGCAATGAAAGGTTTCAGTGTATACACTAGCCTGTCCAGATGTTATATAAAATAAATATGTATATGAAATGAAGATATTTATTAAAATATCCTTAGTTATTAAAGAAAATGTTGTTAAAGTTTCAATTTCTGTCCCCAGAAATTTTCATCCCTTGTATCTCTTTTTTCTGAAGGTACTGGAAGAAAAACTGAAATTTTGTGTCCCAGGAGTCCAAAACTGAAATTTTAGTTTCAGTATCTAGATTCAGTTTTTGGAAACAAACATTATCTAATTGTTTTACATGATTGATAAGTAATTTAACCTTGAAAAAAGAAGGCAAGTTCTATTATCATCTCTTTTTATAAGAGTGTTGGTCTCATTTGTTTGTACTTTTAGAATAAAAAGAATTTTTACAAAAATAAATACTTAATTTATTTTCTAATGAGTTGTTTGTTTGTACTCTAAAAGAAACTAGAAGTAGAAAATAAGCTATTTTTATGCATATTTTGAGAGGCAAATATGGACTTATTTCTTCCAAAACCAAAAGCAAAAGTAGTTGACGAAAGATAAATTATGAAAATAAAATAACACTACAAATTTATCTTTATGTATTTTTAAAACAACAAATATATCAAGTTAAAAAATATAAAATTCTAACTATTATACAAATCCTGATTCACTCTTTGTGATGTGAAGTTGTGCAAACCTATTGACTAAACTATATATATTACGTGCTATAATTAAAATAAAATATTTTTAATTAAAAATATCGTTAAAAAATATAGCATAGTTAATATTTTCTATTAAAAATTGATGTAATTATTTTGTTTTGTACCAAAATATATATCATAAAATAATTATAGCGTTCAACCTTTGCCTTTTGCCATTTTGTTCTTGATCTTAGCACTTTCCTACCGGATTTCTTTGCTTTTCACATATTCTATGGTCCCTTTGTTAGTTCTGTCTCTATTGTCTTGTCTATTTGTAAATTGTTTCTATAGTATCATTCATGATCTTGTTCTTGCCTTTTCTAGTTGTGTCTTGAAATAAAATATATGAACGCACTTTGTGGCATGCATGTGATGAGTTTTGGAGCTTTTTAATTTTGATATTGAATTTATAGTAGTATTTTTTAACAATATGTATAACTTGGTGTATTTTTTTCTATATGAAAATCACAAATTCTGATATTCCAATTTAAGAAGTTTGATTTTTTTTTTTAATTTTTAAACACAAAATCAATCTTTTGATTTGTAAACTTACACAAATCTAATCTTTTTATTTGTAAATTTTAATTTTTTAAAAAAAATTTATTTGTGAACCTATATAAAATTAATCCTCCAATTTGTGAACTTTAATTTTTTAAAATTTTTTTAAACACAAAATCGATCATTTAATTTGTGATTAATTTTACACTAAATTAAAATATACCACTTCCCTATAACAAAAAATAATACAACAATAATTTCCATATAAAAAAAAATCAGCCGAGTTTTGGATATAGTTGACTGTGCAATATTTTTATAACAAAATTTCTCATTTCAATGGTCCATCTTTTGTGCTTTGGCTCTGTCCTTGTTTGAAATTGATATGCAGCAGTCATTTGAAATTATATATATTTGATAATTGTGATTCTTTTAAGTTATACAATAGGGGAAGAAAGGTTGTGTTTTATTCATTGTTTATGTTCTGATAATAAATAATTTTAGGGTTATTATAGATTAATTCCAGCCTTGTAAGCATATGATATTCTCGACTTCTCGTAACTGTGTCTTCAGTTCTTCACTGTCTTGTCTCACAGTAGTTGTAGCTTTTTGGATAACTTCAAGATCCCTTGATTTGAGAATCTGTGCTTGGAAGGAGTACTATTTTTTAAGGAAATGCTAAGTAAACAATGATTATCTTAAACAATATGAACAACTACCAATCAAATAAAAATACACTACACCTTAATTTAATGCTATTAATTAAATTTATTCTTTTAACTTTATTAATTCATATTGTTCACACATTATTCAAAAAAATTGTTGGTTACCTATACTTTTTCATTTTTTAAAATTTGATTTAGCAACATTTTTTTTTCACGATCTCTTCTAACCCAATAGACTAAGATTACTTTGTTGTGAATATGAACTCTATTTAAAAATCTGCCTCTTGCCAATAAATTTACATACACAAAGCAAAAATTAAATTCCGATATTTATTTAAACGGACAAACGAATTGACTATCAAAATAATTTAAATTGATTATTATTTAACAACATTTTTTTTTCCTAGACGAGGCCCAGGTCGGTTAACCCGACCCGCACCAAGACCCGGGGACGCACCATTGTTAAATAATGAATATAAGATGTTTTTTTTTTTTTGGTATACAGATGT
>NC_029793.2:6502584-6506323 GCF_000816755.2 Arachis ipaensis | reverse complement strand
ATCTTAAAAAATTTTATCAAAAGTTTTTCTTTTAATTACTCCAAAAAAAAAAATTGGATTCTGATTTATCCAAAGTTTTTGGTTTGTTATTGTAAAGGGTACGGGTTTTTGAGATGTTAGAAGTATTAGTTGAGATTTAAAAAGATAATGGCCCAAACATCTGTGTTTGGAAGATCATGAAACATCTATTATTTTTTTAATCTATTAGCTCATAAATAAGGCTTTTTTTTTTTTATTTTCTTGGTCATAAATCATAATGATGAGACCTCAAAGAAGTTTGTCACCTTTTATTTTAATAATAAAGTGATCTGAAAATTTTAATCTTAGAAAAATTAATTCTTAAAAAAAATATCAATTAAATCTTTTATAACATAAAAAAATAAAATAGAATTATCTATGTGTTATTATCTATAATGATGTGTCTTATTACTGCTACATAAACATAAAGACAATATTATTTTAGGATAATAAAATATTTGTTATTTTTTGAGTTTCTATATAATTCTCGTTAATTGTTCTCTATTTACTACGTACTCTAACAAAGTAGATAAAATTTCATTCCAAAAATTATTATCTATGTAGCGATTTTCTATAAATAAACACATTACTGTAATTAACAGTATATATAAAGGGGTAAGTTTTTTAAGATTAAATCCAATACTTTTCGGAAACAATTAGTACCAAATTTAAATATTTTATTAAAAGAACTCAACTTATGTTCTTTACTAATTAAATTAAACTCGCCCATAGAAAATGAGAGCAACTTGAACAGGAAGTGGAGTAATAGTAGAAAATGAAAGGTTGACTAAATTCTAAAAGAATTTGAGGAGTGATCAAATGTCATATATAATTTGGAGTGACATAGAGGCATATGTTCCAATATATTTGTTTAGGCCACATTAGGGTAGGGTCATTAACCTGTCCTACATGGTGGTGCATTGTCAACTTTGGAGAAAGTTAGATTGATGAAAGAAAACTTAACCTCAGACAAAGTAGTACCACTTAGGAATATGTCCAAATCCCAAGCAATCTTTATTTATGTAGCACAAAATCACAAATTAAAATTCCAAATCATAATTATTAAAATCAGACCAAATCTGTGATATTACAGGCACAGATTCTCAAGCCCAATTTTATCTAATGTCAAATTTGAAGGTTCATATATTTTAAGTTTAATTATTTTATTAGTTTTATAATTTTATTAAATTTATAATTAAATTTTTATGTTGTACAGTATAGAAGAAATGAATTATCCGCACGAACTCATGATGATTGTCTAGGAATATGTGTGTGTCTGTTGTTTTTTTTACCCCACAATTTTATTGACTAGGTGAACAAGACCAAAAAGTATTCAATATGTCATAATGAATATTAAAAATTCAAATTAAAATGAACCCAATTTAATTGGATTGTCTTCTTGTATCTTATGGCAAATCTATTATAGTGTATTTTCTCCTTCAACTGATGAATTGTCCCGTATAGTAAATTTTATGAAAATTATTCATTAAGAAAATGTTTTTATGTTAATAATATATGTATGACTGTTCTATAATAAATTGGATTGTTTGGTGAAATTGACTACAATTTTAAGATTTTGATTTTTATTGACCGTTTTAATATCTTTTAGCAAGTTAAAAGATGAAGTTATTGTTTAAAATAAAAAATAAAAAAGACAATAAAAATATAATCAAACTAATCTGATGATGGTGTTGAAAAAATTATTTTAGTGTGGTAAAACAAATTGAAGAAAGGCAATATTTATAATGTGAACAACCATTATGACTTTCACAAAAAAATCAATAATAATAAAGAAGAATATAAAGATAATCATGGTGTACAATTAAGATGATTGGTTGAGAGAAAATTAAGATAGATGATTGGAATTATAAATAATGATATTGTACACAAAAGAAATCAAGTAGAATGTACGAATTAAGTAACACATGTAACCAAATATAAAAACAAAGAAATAATGATGTGAATAGTAAAGTAGATAAAGAATGGAGTACTATGTACTATTATGGAATAGTGAAAAAAGAACAAAAATGTATGATTAAGATAAATGTTAAACTAAATTAGTATAAAATAAGTGTCAAAATATTAATTGAGCTATTTTATGTGTAAAATGAATGAGAAGTCACTGAAATTAATCCAATACTTTGAAGTAACAACTAAATATATAATTGTGATCAATACTACAAAAATTATATACGACATGAAAGTGTTAAATTGTGTTTAAGAATAAAAATTTGAGTTATCATAGCAAGTTCAATATTAATAGATATATGGTTTAGATGCATTGGGTTATAATAATTCGCTTTATGATTAGGCATATAGGACGATACATGAATACAAATAGTTATATATTTATTGAAGAAATCTGGTAGAAACATATTATGAGGATTATATGATTTTTCAATAGTATATAAATTACCGTTACATATGATATAAGAGAAATTTTAAAACTGGAGTGATTAAACTGACTTGATTACATGAGTATGATTTAATTCAAAATTTTATCAATTAAAAAATTATTATATCGCTGCACAGAGTCATCTTTTTTTTTGGTGATCTAGGGGGGTTAACACCCCAACAAAAAGAGAGGAAAGAAAACACAGCAAAACAGCCAAACAGAGAAGAAAAAGCAAAGCAAACTAAGAGCCTCTAATTCTAAGGGTCCCTAAACTATCACCAAGTAGTGCATAACTAATGTCTGGAGTGGCCTTATCAAAGAGGTGTAGACCAAGTTCTAGGTCTTGGCCTTTTTTGGCAAGGAGATCCGCCACTGTATTTGCTTCACGAAGGGCATGACTCCAAGTAATATGTTGAAAACGAGTCACCAGGTTACGGATGTCTTGAATTAGGGGTGCACATGAATGAGCTGGGGGACAACCATGGTTAATGAAGCTGATAGCAGCAGCAGAGTCAGACTCCACAACCAGGTGTTGATAGCCGTTCCTAGTGGCAATGTTCATTCCATGAATAACTGCCCAGAGTTCCGCGTGCGTGATGGAGCAGTTGCCCAAGTTACAGGAGTAACCTTTCAAAAATCTTCCGGCCGAGTCCCTGAAAACTCCCCCACAAGCAGCATTATTTCTTTCAGAAAACCAGGATCCATCCACATTCAGCTTGACATCTTCACCATTGGGATGAGACCATCCTATAAGACAGGTGCTGGCAGCTTGTATACTTCTCGGATTAAGATCCTTATTTGCTCCCTTTATGAATTCCTCAGCCCGGGCCCGGATTTGGTGAATAGCGCTGGTGGTCGCGACAGACTCTCCATCGAAGACCAGTTTGTTTCGAAAATACCAAAGGGATGAGACCGCAACACCAAAAAGACAAGCCCATCTGTTACTAGCGGTGAGGTTCTGAACTAGCCACTCATTTAAGTCTGTTCTAAAGAAGGAGTTACTGCCATTGGGGGGGTTAAGTGTGTGCCATATGCTCGTTACATAGTGACAATCCCTCAGGACATGGATGATGGATTCTTCCTGATTGCGGCATCGGGGGCAGGCATCATCAGTGGTCAAGTGCCGTCGTCTTCTTTCCGCGTTTGTGAGGATGGCTTTATGGGCCACTAGCCAGAGAAAGGTTCGGACACGTTCCGGACCTTGCCAGTGCCACACTAACTGAAAAATCCTGTTGGGAGAGTCGGGGACTTCCATGAGGGATTGGTAAGATGATTTTGTGCTGAAAGATCCATCCGGGGAATGGCGCCAAGCAATGCAATCTGCTC
>NC_029793.2:6494476-6502575 GCF_000816755.2 Arachis ipaensis | reverse complement strand
TAATAATATCCTCTGGCAGCATGCTTTGAAGCTTCTCAACATCCCAATGCCCTGAAACGTTCAGAAAATCCATCACCATTTCGGAATCATTGATATTACTACTTACCTGGCTTATTCTCTTGCTTAACCGTCCTACGCATGGAACCCAGCGATGCTCCCAGAAACGTATTTGGGAGCCGTCCCCAATTCTCCAAATGGAATTTTGTTGAACATGTTCCCACGCGGAGCAAATACCCTTTCAAAAATTTGAGTTATTGCGCTTTCTTTCCACCTTGGGAATGAGATCTGTACCGCTGCCATACTTAGACCTGATGACTCTAGCCCATAATGCATCTCTCTTTTCAATCAGCCCCCAACCGGCCTTCATCATAAAGGCTTGATTCATTAAAGACCTGATGACTCTGTGTAATGTGTGTGCTGCACAGAGTCATCTGATTATTAGAATACATCAATTTTGTAGTAGGAACTTGGACACCATGCAAGAATGCAATAAAAGTTATGTATAAAGTATTTGAGAAGAAAAATTAATAAAGAAAAAAAATAATAAGCATGATAATTAGACTACTGTATTCAAATAAATATATTCATTACATATATAAATAGAAAAAATAATGAGAAATAGAAACAAACTAACTGCATAATGAATAACCAAAAAGGTCTATAGTGTTTGATGGAAGAGAAAATCCTAATAAATACAAAATACTTAAAACTTCTAAATTCATTGATTTTTTATCATCAATAGGGACGTCAAATTTGACCTTGCTCCCTTTGACTATGCCATGTTGAAGACAAAATCTGCGCCTCTCTGATGATGTAGAACCTCTCCAACGAAGTTCCATTGTGAAAGAAGGTCCAACCTTTTGACATACATTGACATAAGAAATCTCATTTGATTTTGTATATTGTAAGCAAATTGAATATAAGAGGAAAATAGGTTAAGACCTTTTGGCGAATTGAAAATAGATTTCCAACAACAACAATGAGATTCTGTCTTTTTTGTATAAACAACTACATACCAAACAAAGACGCATGTGCATAACAACAATAATATTTCAAATATTACTAAAATTAGAAGATATACATTAGATCAAATAATAAGAAATATACATAACTCGTCATCGCAAAGCATTATGAATCTATGATTGAAGCAGATCCCTTACAAAGCTTTGTGTCACCGCCTGATAGTGGGGTGTGTCTTAAGAAAGTGAACGGAGGAGACCAATAAGAACTAAAGAAGAAGAGAATAAGTGAACGGAAGAGAAAAAAATAATGGAGAGAATCCCTTTTTTAATTTTGAGGAAGAAGAAAAAAAACTGGAAACAGAGAATGGAGAGATCCCCTTTTTTAATTTTGAATTTGAATTCAAAATTAAAAAACTAAAATTTCAGGGAACTATGTACATGTGAAGCAAGCTTAAAAATAGGAAAGAAAAACTTGACACAGTCATGAAATGTGAAGTGTAATGAAAATGGTTTCATGTAGGAGTGGTATGGTAATAAGGGTCATGATGTGAAGTGTAATGAAAATGGTTTCATGTAGGAGTTGTAAGATAATAAGGGTCATGATGAGTGAAAAGTAAAAACATTGATATTTTGATAAAAACTCAGAATGAATATAAGGGATGACACGTTGGAATTCCACTACAAGAATAACCTTCTTTTTAATGTATGTTATAGGATTTGGAGACTTTTCGAGTGATTACACATAGCCTTAGTGACAATGCCAAAAATGTTTACGTAATTGACCATTTTTTATTTATTTTTTTTAGGTTGAAATTTTGGATTTTTTATTTAAATAAATTAAAAAATATTTTATTTATTAAAATAAATAATTTGTAAAATAATTACGAAAATACGTAATATGTCTTATCTCGTTTACTGCAAACGAGATAAGAGTGGGCGCGGCCTATACACATGTCGTTCACAGCGACGTTTTGGGCCTCATTTCCAATCTTTTGATGTGTTATCCTTTTTTTATTATATTATTGAGTAACACTAAGATGGTGCACGCAAATGTATATGATCCGGACATCAATCGACTGAACGTGACATAGTACGTCACAAGGGCAGTCGACTTCGCGATTAATTTTGTTATCTTCACGTTTATGTTATCGTATACATGTATAGCCATGGTTAGGATACTTGTCAAGAATTAGAATACAATTTATGGTTTAGGTGGCTGAATATATCGTTAGCGACGGGCTGACAGCTGACTGATATGGTACGATTTTAGGAATATGATTCTGATTTTATTATAATGAAGTTATTAAGCACATAATTATTAATTTAGATATTAAATGTTGTGGTAGATGTTTTTCTTGAAATTAATTTAATAATTTAGTTATTAGTAAAAGTTATTTTTTAAGTAAATAATTATGTAATTTTGTTTTTANTTAATTACTTTAGAATTTTTTTATTTTAATTAACGTATTGAGGTGATGTTTATTAATTAACTTAGTAATTATTAATGTAAAAAATTTTATTTAAATAAATTCAGTTAGTATATATTTGTAAATTTCTGTTAACTAAATATATGTAATAATTAAATCAATTTGTTATGTCAATACTCATTTAGAGTTTATTTTTCCAATTTGGATCATTTATTTTTTGTCAGGGGTTTTGCATACTTCTTTCTCGACGAGTGAGTCACACACTTTCACCACCGGACACCATCATCCTGTATTTGAGGGAGGCTGGCTTCGGCGACACGATGCTTCTCAGAAACTTCGTCTATGACAACTCCCTAATCACGGCATTCGTGGAACGCTGGCGTCTGAAGATCCACACGTTCCGCGGAAAGCTCCATCATTTGTTCCACCATGATTCTCCCATAGATGTCAAACATGAGGCGCATATGCTCGTCTCCATGAAACCGAAATAGACGAAACCGAAAATTTTTATTTTCTGATGGTGCTAGCAACCTATACCCCACCCTTCCGATCTCCTTTCTCTCTAACCCACCAAGGTTATTCAATATCAGTCTCTTCAACTCGGACAAGGAACTTACTCGCCGAGTGTGCAATAGTAACAGATTATCACACTCAAATATTATCCCATTGTCATTGTTTCTCATAGGACAATTGGGATACACACAAACAACCACATATCCGCTATTACTGGATATTTTTGCCTATTTTTTAGAAGAAAAACCGGAGGAGAAGAATATATGAAATGTATGTGGAGAATACCAAGGATTGCACATCATTTTATAGTTGTTGAAAATTTGTCTTACTGTATCTCGTTTATACTATAAACGTTATAATTTATCACGTATTTCGTTTACAGTATAAACGAGATAAGTTTATACGTATCTCGTTTACACTATAAACGAGATAAGACATGCCGAATGAAACGTATATATCTTGTTTACAGTGTAAACGAAATACGTATAAACTTATCTCATTTACACTATAAATGAGATAAGACATGCTACATATTTTCATAATTATTTTACAAATTATTTATTTTAGTAAATAAAATATTATTTTAATTAATTTAAATAAAAAATTCTTGAAATGTTGAATCGAAGTTATAACGTAATAAAAAAAATGCAAACTTAAAATACAAACATATTATGTGATGTAAATATGAATATAATGACATACACAAATAAAAAGATAGTCGAGAATCTATTATTTACTGTCTCTTTACTTGCAAAAAGGTAAAGCAAGTCTGGTTAAGAAGTCCATTTAAAAATTTCACTATTAGAGAAAATAAGAATGAGTTCTATTAATGCTGAAATTAAAAACGTTCATACTTGTTTATGAACTAAGGAAACTTGAAGAAAATAGAGGCGTTGGGTATCTACTGTTGATACATATATGGCGAGCCAGGAACGAATTTATCTTCAAATAAGTGAGTAGGTCAGCAATAAAAGTTGATGAATCTACAAGGAAATAGATTAGGAATCTCTCTCTCTCTCTCTTTCTCTCTCTCTCTAGAAACAGACTAAAGGGAACTACCGGCTTTGTTATGGATAGAGGTTAGATAAAAGAAAGAAGAAGATCGTCCACTCCATATCATCCGCTGCGCTTATCTTCTGTTAGTTCAATAGCCTAGCTTCCTACTAGCAATTTGCTAGTTCATTCATTCCCTGCTGTCTCTTAAATATATATAAGATGTAAACTCTTCTTTCAACTCGGAGTAAAGCCCTTCTCTTTCTTTAGGAGCATAAGAAGATGAATCCGAAAATACTGGAATCTTTTTTTGATTTAATGTATTCATTTTTTTATCATTATACACATAAAGGAGGAGCCGTATGAGATGAAAATATCACGTACGGCTCTGCCTTTGCGTCAACCTTTTGACTAGCTTGAAGTTAGTCCTTGGCCTACCTGCCAATGGTTGAATATCTATTCCTTACAGGGTAATCAAATCCTAATCCTCGGCTTCTGCCTGACTTGTTTATACTTTATCGGACTGGATGGGAACGGCAATCTCATCTTTCATTATATGCTAATTTCTGTCTTTGAGAATTCTGCTCCCCCCAACAAAAGGAAAGACTTCTTTGTTGTCAATGCATTTTGGTTTAACACCACGCAGGCAGCTGGTACCCTCCCAGCTTCTTCATCAGGTAACCTGCCAATTCAACACATTGATCTTTCTTATCTTGATCTAACGGCCGGCCAAAGAGCGACTCAGTTTCAGAGCTAGAAGTCCTTTTATCATCATCTTACTCCATACCTGGTTATACCTGAACTGTACACACCAATGAATTTCCCGGTAGGAAAGATTAGAGTGTTATTCTTATCCCGATAGGGAAGAAAGGGGTAGCACTGACCTATTTTTTTTTATTGATTCAATACAATAGGGAAAATCTCGTAAAGTTCCCTACCGTCTTTTCCGCATCCACAGGGTTCATCTTGATTTGGTTATAGCCGCTATACTCATCCATGAATGTAATTCTTTGGGGTTCTCTTTGTCTTCGAGCTTTCATTCCTCAATCCACTGTTTCGTTCCCTCATATACCTCCCCACCAATAGATAGAGACAAATAGGAATAACCGAACCACGTCTACAAAATGCCAGTACCATGCAGCTGCTTCAAAGCTTTTAAGACGCAAATACATAAATACAAATATACAGTAAGACATAGACACAAAATACACAATTTTTTTATTATATTTGGTGATGATGTACAAGACACATTGATTTGAATCAAATATCATATTTATTCTTGTCACTGTAACATCACTACCAGCATTACTTTCCACTATCACTGTCATTAATTTTTCAACTCCAATCTAAATAACTATGAACTATCATAAAAATCTTTAATCCAGTAATCAAATCAATAATTTTTTTATATATAAAAAATTATAACATAGATTCAAGAAAAAAAGAAAATTGAACAAAATATATCCAGCGAGAAAGAATAATGAACAACAAAAAAAATACAGAAAGCAAACACAATTTGAAGAACAAATATAGAGGTAGTGAAAACAGATCTATATGCAAGGAGAGGTAATGGAGGTGTCAGCGCCGCACGAGCCAACAGAAGCAATGAAGGTGGGTGAAGGTAGATCTGGAGGCAAGGCGAGGCAACAGAGGCATCGACACAAGCGACGGAGAGAGAGGCGGGACAAGGTAGATCTGGAGGTGGCACGACGACGGAGATGATGACGGTGATGGCTGAGAGCAAGAGGGAGGCGGCACAATGACGGTGACGACAACAACGCTGAGAGGAAGATGGGGGCGGCGGCGGAGGAAGAGAGGCGGACAAAGGAGGGAGGCGGCGGCGACGCCGATAGTAGTGGAAAGAGAAGGCAGAGGTAAAACAGAGGTAGGAAGGTGGAATGAATTGGAGAAGAAGAGGGAAAGTTTTGGGGATAGGGTAAAGGATAAAATTGGAATTTTAAAAAAGAGTAAAGTACTAAATTGGTCTCTTATATTTGGACGTAATCCTGTTTTAGTCCTTAAGATTTAAAGTGTCATATTTGAATATAAAAAAGTTTCATTTAGCTTCAATGTAGTCCCACTGTGAGGTCAAAGTTAAATAACTAACTGAATGTCCTACATAACAGTAGTACAAGAACAAGGTCGATAATCTGGAGAACAAGTACAAGCTAAAGAGGTACAAAATCAACCGTGGATGCATCAATACATTCTCCTTAATTCTATAGAAAATATTTCATTTAAATTGTAAGAAAAATAATAAATAAATGTATTGATGCATCCACGATTGATGTTGTGCTTCTAGAGTTTGTATTTATTCTCCAGATTATCAACCTTGTTCTTGTACTGCTGTCATGTAGGATATTCCGTTAATTATTTAACTCTGGCCTTACGGTAGGATTAGATTGAAACTAAATAAAACTTTTTTAGATTCAAATAAGACACTTTAAACCTTAAGGACCAAAACAGAATTACGCCCAAACGTAGGAGACCAATTTAGTACTTTACCCTTTAAAAAATAACAGAGATAAAATTAAAAAATTTGTGTCTTGTGGATTATGTCTTAGTGTCACAACTTAAAAGAGATACACAAAATACATATATTTTATGTACATCTGTGTGTAATCGTGTTCATTAAAATTTTGTTTCTCAACAAACAAACAATATACACATTTCACCATGTAGACATGGACATAAACCAAACGAGACTTTGTTTCTAGGTCCATCCTACCCATGGCAAAAATAAGGGATTAACTTCATTTTTCTGGTTGAGAATCATCTTTATTAACAAAGATATATATTTATGGGAATAGGTGTGCGGACATAGTCATAGAATTTGAAAGCCCATCAAAATTTTCACTTTACAAATCAATCTGGGTTCTCCGTTTGGTTGATGTATATGATGAGTCATAAACACAAAGACATAGATATTAAAGATATGGATATAAAATATTTGTGTTTATGTATTATGTTTGGCAAAAATAAAGAACAAGACACATATTTAAAAAAGATTGAATTACCCTTCATTCAACCACAAGTTTTACCACCATCACTGTATACCCATTATCCCAAACACTGCATATCATCACCATTAGATTTTTATTTCTTCTAATATAATCTTAAATTATCATTCAAATATTAAATATATAATTTTTCTTTAAAAAAAGGAGAAAACTAAAGTTCAGAATCTATCAAAGATTAATCAAAATTTAAATAAAAAAAAATAAATGTACAATTTTTTTTCTTGAAGAAAATAGAAGGATAAATTTAGTTGTAGAATCTAAAAGAGGAAGAGAAAAAAGAAAGGTTTGGAGAGATAAGAGGACAAATTTTAAAATGTAAAAGAGTAAAAAATTAGTATCTCACAAGTTGTGTTTAGTATTTCACCAAATTAAAGGTACACAAATTTAGTGTCTCCGTATCTATCCGTGTCCTCTCGTGTCCTTCGAAAATCTACGCCTTACCAAATCAAACAGCAGGCATGTGTCACCGTGTCCATGTCTCAAGACATGGACATCAACCAAACTAAAGTGTATCTAAGGACATGACTATATAGAGATTTCCATATCTCGAAATATTGTTGATTTGTAATATTAGGCGATAGCCCCATCTTTCTACCAAAAAAAAAATCTATATTTTTATCTTAGAACTTTTGTTATTAGAAAAATAAAGAGATTATAAAGAAAGAAAAAAATTTCAAAAATTAATTTTTTGTACCCAACATATGTCTCTAAAGAACAATGAATAGAATAAAGTAAGATTTAAACTTGTGAGTTTAAATCTTTTAACATAATTACATGAACTCTATTTACACCTTAAATCTCTCAATCTGACTTGACCTGCAAAATAAATTTATTTCTTCTGCAAAATGCCCACATTGTGTTCGTCATATGTTATACTATGCTAGGCATGTGTCTAAATTTTTATTAATGTTTTTTAATTAAAACACTTTGATACATAAGTCGTATACACATTGTACAAATTAAGAGTGTACAAAAGTCAAGTCAGACCGGTTTTGATTATATTTGAATTCAACCCTAATATTTTACCAGGCCATTTTTAAAGAATTAAACTTGATCTTAAATTGACCTGAAAACTAATTGGATTAAACCGACTTGACCCGATATAAAATTAGTGTATACAATTTTATAAATTTTATATAATAAATTTAAAAAAATTGTAAAAAATCAATTTAACCAATGTTATA
>NC_029793.2:6492562-6494389 GCF_000816755.2 Arachis ipaensis | reverse complement strand
TATACGTTTTACTTAAAAAAATATAATTTTGGATCAGACAAGAAAAATTTAAAGTATGGCTTGAATTCGACCTAAAAACAACACCTGGTAAAAAAGATAAATTAAAATCCAACAAGATGTATTTTGAGTCTGGACCGAATCTTAAACACTTCTAATATAAATATTCATTATAAGCCTCCATATTTAAGCTATGGAACACACAAACAGAAATTTTGTATAATTGATGAGATTTTTAGTAGAGTAAATAGCCATTTCTAATCACTAAAGATCTGAGTGTTGACAAAACTAATCATAAAAAATTGAAATTGATTTTATACCCATGCAAGATAGGTTTTTTTCAAATTCTAAAAAATTAAATAAAATTCCCAAACTATCTTCTAATATAACATAACCCTAACTTCTGATTTTATTCCATATCATCAGTCCCCCAATCCTAAACCCACCACTCTCATCCCCAACTACTACCATTACTGTCGCTATCACCATCCTTCTTTCACAAGTAACACTTTCACTCTCATTCTCACATTCACACAGATTTCTTTTCAAAATTGAAGTGTTCTTCGATTCAAACCACCGTTAACAGCAAATATGAGACCCGTCCGTTGACAACCCAAAGACTCATTCATTCTGTCGTTACCGCCAACTTCCCTGGATTTCCATCAGCGCCATTAGTTACCCCATGATTCTGATGCCAGTTTTGCAAGCTGCCACCCTTCTTCTGCCAACGGCGCAGGGTACACAAGGTTCGAGGATTACAAAGAGTGCCACTCGCAGCAATTGGTGATTTCCACCATCAACTCATTCCTCTCATCGCGGAACTTTCCCTTCACCTTCAAATTAAGAGAGATTGAGTACCTATGTCGAAGCTCGAAGAGAATCTTCTCCCTTTTGTGAAACGTCTTAATTATCCGTTCAAGATCAACAAATGCGTCTTCAAATCATCCGTTGTTCCTCACCAGCGGCCTTCCTTACTCGCACTGATGGAGGAAGGATGGTGATGGTAATAGTAATGGTAATAGTTGGGGATGAAAGTGGTAGATAAGATTATGTGGAATAAAATCAGAAGTTAGAATTATGTTATATTAGATGGTAGTTTACTAATTTGAAAATTTTATTTAATTTTTTAAAGTTTAGATAATTTTGTCTGCATATAAAGTCAATTTCAATTTTTTGTGATTAATTTTGTCAACGTTAAAATCTTTGATGGTTAAACATGAATTTGGATTTTCTACATTTTGAATTTTTACTTTAGAAAGTAAAGTGTGATTTCTCATCTTTAAATGCTTTCTCTCTTATATTTTCTCTTGATCCTACCTATGAAATAAATGGGAAGAGATCATATTTTATCTTTTAAAGTAAAATTCAAAATTTAGAAGATTCAAATCCGTTAAAGATGACTATTTATTCTTTTTAGTAATACTCCTTTACAATATTAGCTAAGTGCACCGGTGTTTAGCCAAACTCTCATATAGTAGAAGTACATTTATGGATAAAAAGTTCTTATAACGAGAAATAATTTTTTTAGTGACTAAATATAAAAAAAAAACAAGAAATAAAAGAAATCCATGCAACATGGGAGAAAAAAAAAATCACAGTTTCTTGAAGATCTATTCATGGATAAATGAGAATCCACTTTGAGTAGTTCTCACTTCTCATTACTTAGAGCACCTCTTCGACTAAAGCGTTGGCAATTTTATTAGTGGTGGAGTTTGAAAAAAATTTTGGAGGGCCAGAAATTTAAATAAAAAAGTTATATAATAGTATTTATATTAAAATAAAATTTATAAATATAATTATTTTATTTTTAAATTTATTATTAATATGTAA
>NC_029793.2:6491281-6492530 GCF_000816755.2 Arachis ipaensis | reverse complement strand
TTAAAGATATGTTATTTGTTATATCAAATAAGATAGGATAACAAATTTAAAAGAATGATAAAGATGGACATAAAATTCAGATACATAAGTTAAAAATATATCAATTTAATCAAACAAACTAATTTTATTTTCTTTAAAATAGAATTATTAATATTTTTACAAAAATTTTGGGCCATGCCCCTTGTCCACACAAAACTCTGTCACTGGATTTATGTGGTACGATAGATTATTGGTTAAAACAGTCTTTAAAAAATTACATGTGAAGTAATTTAGTTTGTGAAATATCATATAAAAATTCAGAACCGTTTGATATTCGCCTTGTTCCCTTTCTATGGCCCACTAGTGTTAAATATATATATAGAAGAAGATCTCACCATTAGTGCTTAAAGAATTATATTTATTTATATATTAAGGAATTAAGATGTATATCTCAAATGAAATTATGAAAAGGCAACAGACATCAATGTCCATTCAAGCAACCTTAGCCCTTTTCCTCTCCACGAGTCTTTCTCTTACGAGTGTAAACGGATATGAATAATTAGATTATCTAATTAAGTTCTCCAATTTCATCAGATTATCTTAGGTATATATTTAATGAATGATCGAGTTTACGCAAATAAAATTTATTATGTTTAATTTTAATTGGCTCAGACATTAGATTTGAAAGTGCAGAATTTGAATTTATATAATTATACCTAATATATTATGAATTTAGTTTTAATGTACTATTAGTATAAAATAATTTTATATGTGTATTTAATTACGTAACACTATATAATAAAAATAATTATTTTTATATTAATTGTATATATTATTTTAAATTTTCCTTATAAATTTAATTATTACTAGATATCCAATAATCTCACTGAATCTAAATCAGATTTGATCAAAGTTAATAGATTTGGTGCTTAAATTCACAAAATTGGACTCAATCAAATTCTCATTATCTCCTATTCTAATCCTTTTGCAATGTATCTTTGGTTCATGTCTCATAAAGACGGAGACACAAATATAAAGACATAAATACTGAGATAAACACACATACATAAAGATACGGTTAAAAAGAATTGTGTTTGATAATTATAATAGACAGAGCACACATTATTTTAAAAAGTCTATTTTATCCTTAATATATAAAAAAAATTCATTAACTTTATCTTTATCCTTTTATCTTCTTCCATCAATTTGATTCGTATTTTCAGCAAAAGAAAAAAAAATACAAAATCAAAACTAATTTATAATTTTATTT
>NC_029793.2:6490817-6491109 GCF_000816755.2 Arachis ipaensis | reverse complement strand
GAAAAAATACAAATTATATATATTTTATAAATATTCATGTGTAACTGTATTTTTCTCAATTTTATGTTTTAATAATCAAATAATAAACATATATACCCATATTTATGTTTTTGAAAACAATCGCTATCAAGTTAATTAAATTTTTACTCTTATTATTTGGTACATGTTTTATTAATTAAATTTTTACTCTTATTATTTGGTACATGTTTTATTAACTTTTTAATTAACTTGGTAGCGATTGTTTTCAAAAACATAAATATAGGTATATATGTTTATTTAAAAATTTAACTTT
>NC_029793.2:6489607-6490750 GCF_000816755.2 Arachis ipaensis | reverse complement strand
AAACATAATTAAAATTTAATTTATAAATTTAACTTTTATGTATCATAAGAGTAAACTTTCTTTTATTCAACTACCTGATCGCATATTACTATATTCACAAAAAGGTTATTAAATCTTTAATTAAATTCATTCATTTGGATAATTATTTAAAGAAAATCTCTAACCTCACCCATGAGAACAACTCAAAGACATGACAGTCCATTGAGACGTGAGATGTCTCCACCAGCGCCACCCATCAATAAACTAGGCACTTCAGGAACCCACGTGACAGCCACGTGAGGATATCACAGACAAAGCAAAATATATTCATTTATTTATTTCTTAATTATCTACGTACGGAAAACCCCAAAAAGGAAAATTAAAAAAAAAACAAGAATCTATTATTGAGAGAGAGAGAGAGAGAGAGAGAGAAGTAGAGCAGAGAGAAAGAAGAAGAAAGTGAGCGTGTGTGTTGTTATTTACTTATTTTTGCTTTTGCATCTTCCAAATCCAAAAACAAAAGAACCGTTTGCTCTGTCATTTTAATTTTAATCCTTCTTCCCAAAAATATAAATAAATATCCCATTTTTCCTCATTTTATTTTATTCATTTTGGTATTTTACTTAATTATTATTTGAGGGGTGTTATTCCAATGGTGGAAGTGGAAATCTGAAAAGTTGAATCTTTTGGTTGATGTGTGTGTGTGTGTGTGTGATGAAACGATGATGATGATCCTTTGAGAGAGAAACAGAGAAAAGCTTTCGATGCGTGGCAATAGATAGTGAAGAGAATCTGCACCGTTGATTTCGTGTCTTTTGCGGGTGGTGGGGGAATGAACGGTGGTGATGATAAGGTTGCAGCTCCGGCGGGTCCACCGCAACCGCTGGAGTGGAAATTCTCGCAGGTGTTCGGCGAACGTGCGGCCGGTGAAGAAGTTCAGGAAGGTAAATATTGATTCAATTTTATTAATCGATTGGTAGATTGGGGGTTCGGTTGATACGGTGTCGTTTTTGTTTCGGATCCAATTGTTTTGTGTTGTTGGGATTAGGGCTTGGTTTCTGTGCGTTCGATCCGATAAATGGAACGTGTTTCATTTCCTTTTATCTATGTGTGATTGTGAGGTTGTTCAATTTGGGAAGTAAAGTTAGTGTTTTTGAGTTTGTG
>NC_029793.2:6479587-6489507 GCF_000816755.2 Arachis ipaensis | reverse complement strand
CTGAGCTATTATACTTAATATATGTTGGTGTTGTGTTTGTAGCTTGTGATTTTGCTTTTATATTGCTAGAAGTTCTTATGATTAATTGGTTTTGAGTACCTTTTGTTTTGGTTTTGTGAGCTTTAGTGTTGTGGGTTTGAAAGTGTAGATCTTAATTTTGTGCGGTTTGATGATTGGCATTGAGGATTGAGTTAAGGGTTTATATTGTAACTTGCAACTTCAGTAATGTTATTTCGGGCTCCATTTGATTGGTTGGAGTGCCAGTGTTTCAGTGGTGATGATGTTGGTGGTGGTGTCTAGTGTGAAGAAAGTGTCTCTGCAGTATAGAGGAAAGAATGTTGCATGTTGTGTAGTGTTGATATGAATGAATTTGAAGTATTGCTCATATTTTTGCCATAATCCTTGTTTAAGGCATGAAAGTTATGCTGAGTTACCATTTGGAATTTGTGATTGGGTACCTGCTAGGGGAGGAGAGGGCCAGTGTGTATGAGATCATTCGGTTGGACTCTAGTATATTAAATTTATGCCAATTCAACATGGAGTTTCCTGCTATAAAGTTGTTTCATGCTAGTTCAAATTATCGGTGCGGCAGCTAAGGGTGTATATTATTTGGAAATGTTCCTACTGCATAGATCTGTTCAGATGGCTGAGCTATGATCTATTTAAGGTTATGAATGATCATTAAGAAAAGCAAGCCGTAAAGCATCATTGTACCAACCTTCATCTTATGTACTAAAAGAAAAACAAGGACACACAAAGCAAATGGATGTTCGGTCTTTAACATTTTGTTAACAGAGGTAATTAGGTGGGGAAACATAGTCCTACAATTGCTGCTAGGAGGGAAGCAAAGATATCTAGTTATCTAGAATGTAGCTACATTATCTGCCTGGTTTCATTTAATATTTAGATGGTTTTGGAAACTTTTGCCAATCCCATTGGAGACCTTTAGCCGCTAGTGGTTTGGACTTGCTTAAGTGAAGGTCTCGATTTATTTATTCACAGATATTTTGAATCCAACTGAAACTATGATTTATTTTGTGGTTTATATGGGGAATTAAGCCAAAAAAAAAAAAAGACTAGAATTTTGTTATGAAAGAAAAAGGATAAGAATTCTGATATTTTTTTTTGCAAATCCAATGAGTTCTCTTTCAAAATTTTCTCTCGACATGAAGACACCATTGACATAATGCATGAATCATCCAATAGATGCTGATTTTTAAATTTAGATTAGATTCTGTTGCAGGATAATGTGAAAGTTCTCTAACTATTTGCCCAATATTCTTTTTACAGTGGACATAATTTCTGCTATTGAATTTGACAAGTCCGGTGATCATCTAGCTACTGGTGATCGTGGCGGTCGAGTAGTTCTTTTTGAGAGGACAGATTCAAAAGATGTAAACCTCACTTTTGCTTTTGCACTTTTGTTGTAAAGCAAACTTACTTTTGACATTAAAAATTTAGTATTTTAAATATATTGTAATATGCAGCATGGTGTACCACGAAGGGATTTGGAGAGGATGGACAATTCTCTTACTAGGCATCCTGAGTTTCGTTATAAAACAGAGTTTCAGAGTCATGAGCCTGAGGTAACATTTGTTGCCAATTAGTTCTTTCTCCCGGATGGTGCTTCAGAAAGGTTAATATCGATAACATGTTATCAATATTTCAGTTTGACTATCTTAAGAGCTTGGAAATAGAAGAGAAAATCAACAAAATCAAATGGTGCCAAACAGCTAATGGTGCTCTGTTCCTTCTATCTACAAATGATAAAACCATCAAATTTTGGAAGGTATGAAATGAATGCTCACTCGTGGTATGTTGAGTACCGTTTTTTTAAATCAGTTTATTTATGTATTACACACATGGTTATGTTTCTATAAAACTAGGTGTTTTTGGTGCAATATAGAAAACTAGGTTTGGTCCCTTTTGTCTTGCATGCTTCGAGAATATCTCCAGTTATGGGTATGTTTAATAGCTGAAGAGGATTGTGTGCTTCAGTTTGAAAGTTTAAATGGAATCTGTTGCCTGGGCATAATCTTTGGAAATTATGAATTGTATTTTGTATTCTGCTAATCAGATCAGATATCAAGGGCTGACTTTTATAGATGCATGTATGTGTTATGAGTTTTTGCTTAACACTGCGATCTTTGAAGTAGGAAAATGGTTCAAGAGGGTTTTTCCATCTTATCTCTAAAATCCTAAGCATGTTATATAGGGTACCAACCCATAGTTAGGTTGGCAAAATGAAGTAGAGCTCTAGAGGAGGAGTCCGTTGGAGATGTGTGTCTATCAACTATAGTTCTGAAAGGGAATTCTACCTTTCGCCAGTTTGTCGCATTGTTGATAGAGGGGACTTTTGGTAATGCAAATGGTTTCACATGAAAAATACCTCAATCAAATGGCCCTTGGAAGGGAGATAAAAGGCGGCTTTCTCATCATGTGTAAAGATAGTGTTGATATAGTTTTAAGTTTTAGCCCCATGGAGGGTCGACCTGAGCCAACTTCAGCCATATTAGCTAGCCCTATGACTATGACACAGTAAATTGTGGATGGCTTATCGATTTAGAGGGCTTAATTGTCTTTTTCTTTTGGAACTTTGAAGAAGGGATTACTTTTTTTTGTTTTTGTTTTTGTTTTAGTTCTTCCTATTTATTGCAAGTGTTATGTTCCCCCCTTGTTTTAGATGTTTTAGTGGTTTCTTTTCTCTTTTTCTTGTTTGAATGGTATGTGTTGTTAATTCCTGTGGGGGTTTCTCTATTCTTAAGCTGTGTTGTGGTTTCTTTCTGAGGATGCCTTATCCTCTCTGGGAACTAACCCTACTTATTTAGTAATATTCCTTTTCTATATTGAAAAAAAAATCCTAAGTATTTTATAGCACAATGTGTCACCTTAATGATGAATGGTTAAGTGATTGTTTCTTTTATGTTTGATGTATTAAGAAGATCAGAATCTGTATCGAGAATTAAATATGCTAGAAATTTATCCCTAAGGAATATGCTCTAGTGTTCCCTGTTCATGTATACAAAATAGATTGCGTTTCCTTTAGTATTTTCTCCTATAAATTTTTATAGGATTGATCCATTATTGTAGGCAACTTATTCTTTTCTCTTTTCTCCCCTCATGTGAGAGTTGAACAGGTTCAAGAAAAGAAGATCAAGAAAATTTCTGACATGAATGTTGACCATTTGAAAGCAGTGGGAAATGTCTCTAGTTCAAGTAATTCCAGTAGCTCCATTCCTTACCTTGCAAATGGAGGCTTATCAATTCCACCAGGAGGCATACCTTCACTAAAATTACCTGTGGTAGTTGTACTTTAGCCTTCCAGTTGATTTTTTTCTCCTCACATTTCTATCTTGAGGGTAAAACTTTAATGTGACATTTCTCCGTGAACAAGAATTTGATATATTAAGTATTAACTGGAAAGAAGAGACAAAACTATGCAAGGTTTACTACAGATTTGGTTCTTGGCTGAATGAGTTACAATTGTCTTTTCCTTATTTATTCATGTATATACATTGTGGTTCAGTCATATTTAAAGAAGTAAATAAGAAGCGAAATGTTTAGAATCAAACTCCTATTTGAAGTTGCATATGCATTTTGGCTCAAGTTGTTGGATATGGTGGATAGACCTTATGCTTTTTTATTACCTTAGAAGTCACTAGAGACATATTTCAGTTTAATCATCCAAGCAGAATTTAGTCATTTGCGCATAGAAGAACTCTTAACAAAGAAAGTGGAAGAAGAAAAAGAAACAGAGTTGATTTGATTTGAGTAGTGTTTTAGTATGTTCCTTGATATTTTATAGGAAAAAACAGAAGGGACAGTAGCTACAATCATAATATTTGTTCTAACCTTAAAAATTATTTGTCTCAGAACTTCTGGTGTGGCTATTGCTAACACATGGCTTCTAAAATATGTAGGTAACCAGCAATGAGACCAGTCTGATGGCTCGATGTCGTAGAGTGTATGCCCATGCTCATGATTATCACATCAATTCTATTTCAAATAACAGGTGATTTAGGTTTTGTTCGTATATTTCGTTATTATATTTCTCCTCATGCGGTCTTGTTTTAAAGATGCCATTCCTTCTGATCTATTGTTTAATTTTGTCATTATTGCCTTTTGTACCCCCTAAATCTGATGAAATTTGGATGATGGTATTTTTTTTTCTTCTCTAGTGACGGTGAAACTTTCATATCGGCTGATGATTTGCGAATAAACCTTTGGAACCTGGAAATTAGCAATCAAAGTTTCAATATTGTTGATGTAAAGCCTGCAAATATGGAGGATCTGACTGGTAAGCTTTCACTGCTATATCTTTATGCCATTGTGAAATTATTTGTGGTGGTAACTTGGTATGCTTTACCTAGTTAAAGGAGTAATAACTTGAGTTGTAGTTATTTAATAAGTGTTCATTTTGTGTGTGCAAACTTATCTAGTCTAGATCACGGAGATGAACAGCAGTAAGATTAGGGGTTCAAGGTAGAAAATAGGTGAACGAAAGGTTCTGTATATTTTTTTGGTAAGGAGGTTGGATGGCTGTGAATGCTGTCAACAATGCTTGTGAGAGATATTGGCATTTGGGATTTGATGAGTTATAGGTCATTCTATGATGGGGTGATTCTTTTGTTGTTGCCTGTCAATGAAATATGATTTTGGCAATTATTACGTCTAGGAGTCTCTGGAAGGAACAAAGATGGTATGCTAGAGGTGAGATGCCAGAGGGTCTCTTGCTGGCTGAGGTGTTAGCCTTAAATGAGGTAACCATCTCAGATCCTTAGGCATACCTCCCTGGTTCAGTCAAGAGATGGCTTTATTTAACTTGTTCATTATATTGCTAAAGCAGAAATAACTAGTCAGAATGTTTAAACAGTTGTTCATCTTTTGAGTTGAGCTTCGTCAATTGAATGTTACTTTTGTTTTCTAATTTTTAATGTCTTGGTAGCTTGGTATGCTATTTATGGTCTTACCTGTGCATTGACCCTGGCTATCAATGCTGCAGAGGTTATAACGTCGGCAGAATTTCACCCCACTCATTGCAACACACTGGCATATAGTAGTTCAAAAGGTTCAATTCGTCTTGTTGACTTGCGGCAGTCAGCGCTCTGTGATTCTCACACCAAAATGTGAGCACCTCTGTTGGCTATGTTCTTGTTTATGTTATTATGTGCGGTGTTTTAAGAAATGTTGAACTGATTGTCAAAATTAGCGGAAGGGTTTCTTTCTTTATCGTCTTAGGACAATTCAAAATTTTTCCTGTGAACAGAGAGCATTTCTCTGCAGCCTATAATATGTATAATGCAACTTATTATGCCTCGTAGACTCAGACAAACGTCTTGCTTTCGCAGATTTGAGGAGCATGAGGCCCCTGGCTCCAGATCATTTTTCACAGAGATTATAGCTTCTATCTCAGACATAAAATTTGCAAAGGATGGAAGACATATACTTAGTCGTGATTACATGACCCTAAAGGTTTTAATGCTCTATGATCCTCAAATCCCTGCTTATATGATTAAAATGTCTGTCTATGTTGCATAGCCGGTCCCAAGTCCGGATAAAGTGAAGGGTTATGTTAGGCCTTCCACAACCAATGTAAAACTATATCGAATCTTCATGGAATGGATCAAATATGATATTGTTGTATTGAATTTGAATCCATATGAAAATGGACATTTGGTCTTTGTGGTATTTCTTCCTTTGGGTGCAAGAGAACCCTCATCCAATTGGGTTTATCGAAAATTTGGTATTTAATGGAATCCGTTGGTGGTGGTTGTTGAATTCCATGAGCCAAAACCCTTCTATGTAAATTGTTGTTTGTGCCTCTTTACCTTGCACTATCATCTCACCTTTGCATCTTTGCATGTTTTGTCAGTTATGGGACATCAACATGGATTCTGGTCCAGTTGCTACATTCCAGGTTCATGAGTATTTAAGACCAAAGGTTAGACTCCTCTATTTATATAAGTGATCAATCGTTAACACTTTTGGATGGTCATAATCGTTTTTTTCCTTCTTTTCTTACCAGCTTTGTGATTTATATGAAAACGATTCAATTTTTGACAAGTTTGAGTGTTGTCTGAGTGGTGATGGATTGCGTGTTTCAACGGGTTCCTACAGGTTTGGGACCCAGACACAACTATCTACTTGTTATGTTATAATTTAAACTGAGCCTTACTAATTTGGTTCACTTGATACCAGTAATTTATTCCGTGTGTTTGGTTGTGCCCCCGGTAGTGCTGAGGCTACAACTTTGGAAGCCAGTAAAAATCCAATGAGGTAAATTTATCAGGAAAGTTCCAACACCAAACATGGTTAGTTTACACCTTGTAGAATTTATATAATTTTTTTTATATCCTCAGACGGCAAGTTCCAACCCCTTCAAGGCCTTCCAGATCACTGGGAACTAGTATAACACGAGTTGTAAGACGCGGTCAGTTTGATACTTAATCAGGATCTCTTATTTTTTCTGTTTACAATTAATATTTTATCTTGCTCTTATTGTAGTATATAGACTAAAATATTTGGTAATCTTGAACAGGAGCTGATGGAGTTGATGCAAATGGCAATTCTTTTGATTTCACAACAAAGTTGCTACACTTAGCGTGGCACCCAACTGAAAATTCAATTGCTTGTGCTGCTGCAAATAGCTTATACATGTACTATGCTTAAGATAAAAGATTGGAGGACATGTTCGCATGATTAACATGTTTTTAGGTTGCTGTGAAGAAGGCTTCTTATCCCCTTCTATAACCAACCATTTGGAGGCTACATTAACTCTCACACTTCGAGTGCCCTTTATAAATCTTTTGCAGGAGCTTTTAGGAAAAAGGATCCAGAAGTCGTCGTTTTGAAATTCCTGGGTAGGCAGACCTTATTTTGTTTCTGGACAGGCAGCATTTCTTCTTTTCTCCCCCACCCTCATTTTCGCCTTCCAACGCCGATATTCTTTCCTCCCCTTTTTCTGTATCTTCTAAAAGAGAAGGTTCAGTTGAATGCTTCAAATTGTGTTTGGCTTGCAAATGAAGAAGAAAATATGTGATTGTAGCTCTCCTACAACAGATACTAAAGGATGTTCAATATCTGTCACTAGGATAAAAAAGTTAAAAATGTAGTTGTATTTTTTCCTCCCTTTTTTCTCTTTTGGCTCAGATGTCTTGTGGGGTGGAGCAGTAGAAACCTGCAGTGCATCATTTTTTCATTGATTATTTTTGTGTTGGAATTTAATTTGACAATGCTTCATAGTCTAATTTTTGCTGCACACGGTCAATTTTGTGTAAAATGTCAAAGTGATAGTTTCATGTTGCAATGTTGTAGGATAAACTGGATTGTCGCTTGCAAACCTGACATCTTAGTTGTAATTCACTGAATCTTTATCTTTTTTTTTTCACCGGCTATGGTTGAATTTAGTTTTACCTCTCAACTTTTAACACAGATTTTAATTGTATCTTTGCTTGGCAAATGGATGGATGAACCTGTGATGTTATCAAGCTTGAGAATTGAGATTCATGAAAATTATAAATTCGAGTCTTAACTCTTACACTCTTAGCTTTCCTGGAAAAAAAAATTGCATTTTGACTACCGAGTTATAGAATCTATCTTCCAATCCATAAATACGTAAACATAAACATACAATTACAGTTTACAGACGAGCATGTCTGTACGACCGTATGTTAATGAGAGGTGGAAATTAATAGTTACCTTCGGTTGATAAATGAGTTAAAAGGTGATTTTTAATGTATTTTATGAAGCAATTAATCTTTTTATTATTAATCTATACATTTTCTTTGAACTAAAATTCAAAATTTATATTCTCAATCTTTGAAATATTAATTATAGTACAACTAGGTATCTTTTAAAAATTGTCCATAATTCAGTTTTTAGAAGAGAAAGAAACTAAAAAATAAGTAACTTTTTATAAAAGTGGATATTTAAATTAATTAAATAATATTATTAATTTGATAATTTCAAAAGGTTGGATCCATTCAATAAAAAAACCAAAATATTATTAATTTTAGAAAAGGAGCCAAATGGCATAACAGTAACCTCAAATGTGTACTCAAAACATCACACTCGACCAGAAATCATTTAATAATGCAAGGTAATCAAAATCAAGTTTTTCTTTTCCCGGGGATGAACTTTTTTCTTTCTCCCCGACTTAATAATTCATCATTACAAAATTTATTCTTAGTTGAATTCAAGTTTTGGTGCATATTATGGCGAAAAGAGAAAATGGTGAAGAGACGAAAATTCATATTTATATATAATTGGATAACTTTTAGGAAATATGTCATTTTGTTTTTATTAATTTTTAAAAACAGATTATACAAATTATTTTTCATTCTCTTCACACAAACACTTCTTCGTCATAAAATTATCCTCAAGTTTTTACTATCGGAATTGGAAGCAATATATTTGTTTCTGAATAAAGTTCTATACTCATACCATATTACTTTTACTTGGTTTTTTGAAATATGACTCGTGATGTGTTTTTTACTCTTAAAGTTTTGTGGTCCGACTATATAAATATTAGTGAGTTAATTTCATTTGTCATTCATATTTTTTTTGATTAGTTATAATCACTATTGAATTCATTTGTTGTGAATCTTAGTTCATATAATAGGTTAGATTGTTACCTCTAGAGATAGGAGATCAAATGAGTACATGGATGCAATGCAAATATTCGTCAAACCTTGAATGATATAAATCAACAATAACATTGTGCAAATATTTTCATTTGAAAAATATTACTAGTCAATAGCGATGTAATATTTGGTGGTTGTTACCTCCATTTTATATTGTAAGCTAAAAGATTCACAGATTTAACTCACGAGAAGAGTCCAAGAGAATTGTTTCCTTAAGCTGACATTTCTCTAGAGCCTGTAGAAAAATAAATGCCCATTAATTCTTCTTAATTCATATAATATATTGAGAGATAGGAGATCCAAGAAGACGGTGGCCTTTCTGCCTTCCACAATTGCGCTCGGCTCGGATGGTATCATAATAATTAAATTGCTTGATTCTTTCAAGAGAGATCAAATAGAAAAAATTGGAGATCACACTTTATTCTCTCAAGTGTTAAAAAAAATGGAAAGGATCCATTTTCATAGTTTGATATGTTGCAGAACCACTTGGTCACAAAAACGAGCAACAAGGCTGCAGTCAGGATTGTCAAGTTCTGTAAGGCTTCAATCCTTAAAATTAACCAAACCGAGATATAACTCAATTTTATATATTTTACATTAAATATAATACAAAAATTTAATTTAGTTTTTATCTCTCATTTTGATTTTCAATCTCAATTTTCCTTTCAAACGTATCCTAAATTAATGAGAGATGCAAATTAATAGTGATCTTTTTGTTGATAAACGAGTTAAATGATGATTTTTAATAAACTTTACAAAGCTATTAATCTTTTTGTTATAGATCTATAATTTTTCTTTGAACAAAAATTCAAACTTTAGATTTTCAATCTTAAAAATATTAATTTTTAAAGCTAATTTGATAATTTCGAAATGTTGGATCCATTCAATAAAAAATAAGCAAATATTAATTAGATTTACAGTAAAATGGAGGGAGGACGTATTATATCTAGTTAAATTGGTGGTTGTGATAGATTAGTCACAAAAAAAAATTGGTGGTTGTGATAAACAGTGGTTGTGATAAATTTTAACTAGTTTTAACGGTAACCTCAAATGTATACTCAAAACATCATACTCACTCAAACAGGAATCATTGATAATGCAAGCTAATCAAAATCAAGTTTTTCTTTCCCGGGAGAAGGCAAATGCTTTGCTTATGACCCTTTTTTCTTTCAAAAAGTATAAGAAACTAATTCTATATGACTAATTCTATATGAAGTTAAGTGGAGTCAATTTTTTAAAAAATTTAATTTTTAAATTTTAAATAAGAAAAAGTTTTGG
>NC_029793.2:6468161-6479132 GCF_000816755.2 Arachis ipaensis | reverse complement strand
AGTACTTCTATTAAAATTTGGCTAGCATTTAACTAGTAAAAGAAACATAAGTAATTTTACATCATTAGATAATTTCACACCATTAAAAACACTAATAATAACTAATTGATGACTACAAATTATAAAATCTGTTAATTTTCTAACACTTCTCCTTAAAAAATTAGGTTTGTGCTAAAAAAATATGCGCCATCTCACTCCACTACTCCTCTCACGGTCTCACTTCTCACTCACTGCATGCTCACCACAGGTCGTCACTCATCATTTTTCTTATTGGCTCCTCTACTTCGTCCCCGTGCCGTCAGTGTTTGCTCACCTCTATTTCTTCCGTGCATGTGCCTCCTCCGTCAATGTCGTCCCGACCATCTTGGCTCCACCGTGCTCATGCGACGTCACAGTCATGTCCCTCCAAATCCTCTCATTGCTGTGTTGGCCACACCTCCCCCACAACTCCACTCACCGGACGCAGTGCCTTCCTCCTCCAACCCCTCTTGTCGCGATGCCACCGCCTCCCCTCCAAATCCTCTTGCGATGCCACCACTCTCTCTGCCAAATCATCTTCTTTTTCTTCCTCTTATTCTTATTGTAGGTTTTAGATGATTCTTTTTATTAGTTTTGAATGTTTTGTTCTTCTAAATTTTGGATGTATATTTTTTATATGTTTATTTTTTTATGTTTTGGATGTTTCTTCTTTTTAGGTTTTTGAAGATTTTTTTAATAGTTTTATATGCTTCTTTTTCTTAGTTTTCAGATATTTTTTTCAATAATTTTAGATGTCTCGTTTTGTTTTGTTTTTTTTTTTTATGATCAGAGGGGTCAACGACCCCAAAAGAAGCAAAAACAGAACCACAAATAAACAAAAAAGAAAAGAAAAATACTTAGGATCCTCTTAATCGAAGGGATCCCATACAAGCAAAATCTAAAGCCAATTTAATATCTGGAGGAGCAGTATCAAAAATATGTAGACCGAAAGGTAGAACTTGTTCTATTTTAGCTAATACATCCGCAACCGAATTAGCTTCTTGAAGAGAGTGGGACCAAGAAATATTTGCAATTCTACCGGCCTGAACGCCAATGTCTTCTACAAGGGGAGCACAAGGGTGGTTAGTAGGGCACCCATTTTTCAAAATTGGAGGGCAGAGGCAGAGTCAGATTCTACAATAAGAGTTGTATACTCTTGAGCACTAACAATTTGTAAACCACGGACAATGCCCCATAATTCAGCGTGTGTTATCGAGCAGCTTCTAAGATTGTAAGATAAACCTCCCTAAGTGATCTCTAAATAAACCATCACAAGCAGCACTATTTAGATGGCTTAAAAAAGATCCATCCACATTGAGTTTCAATATTTTTTCCGGTGGCGGAAGCCATCGAATGAGACACTGCGGTTCAACATTGACAGAACTCCTTCTACGGTATTTATCAATCTTTAGGATCTCGTTAATTCGAGCTCTAATTTGGTGCACAGCCATGGAAACAGGGACAATCTTACCATCAAAGACAAATTTATTGCGACAAAACCAAAGAAAGGCAATAATAACACCAAAGAGGCAAGGCCAGTGACTTGGGTGCCCTAGGTTGCTCTCCAACCAATGAACGACGTCCATTTTGAAGAAGGAATGTGCTTAGACAGCAGGGATGAAGGCATTCCATATGTTCCTGGCAAAATAACAGTCACGTAAAACATGCTCCACTGATTCTTCATGCCGAGTGCAACGAGGGTAAGACGAGTCTTGAGTTAGGTGGCATCTTTTTTGTTCGGCATTAGTTAGAATGGCTTGGCGAGCAGCAAGCTAGAGAAAAGAGCGAGTTTGTTCGGACCCTTCCAGTTCCAAACCAAATTAAAGGGCCGATTGGGGTTGTTAGGAGTGTCTTGAATGACTTGATAAGCTGACTTGAGGCTAAACGCTCCATCTGGTAAGGGTGTCCATGCAATATGATCAGCTGGCTTCCAAGGAAAAAGGGGGACAGCGCCACGATTCTTTTTACCACATCCTCCGGTAGGATCTTCTTGAGCCTCACAATGTCCCAAGATCCTGGAATGGTAAGAAAATCAGTCAAGTTCACGGAATAATCAATATCATCAATTACCTGAGTGGTGTGATGATCAAGCCTCCCTAACCGAGGGACCCAGTTGTGCTTCTAGAAATTTATTTTAGAACCATCCCCGATGCGCCAAATATGGTTAGATTCCATAATATCCCAGTTGGCACAAATTCCTTTCCACAAGTTAGAGCTACTTTGTTTCTACTCCACCTTCGGAATAATGTCATTTCCGCTTCCATACTTTGACCGAAGAACTCTAGTCCACAAAGCATTTTTATTTTCAATAAGCCCCCACCCAACTTTCATTATAAAGGCATGGTTGAGTGTACTAGCATGGCGAATTCCCAGGCCACCCGACTTTTTTGGCTCACAAACTTTTTTCCAGCTCACTAAATGAATTTTGCGGGTTTGATTGGTGTCTCCCCAAAAAAAATTCCTTAATTTTTTATCAATAGCATTACAAGTAGCTTTAGGTAAAAAAGCAATTTACATAGTATAAGATGAAATAAAAGAAAGGACAGATTTCACCATAGTAGTTCTTCCCGCCAAAGACACCGAGGAGGCTTTCCAAGAGTTTAATCTAGCATTCAGCTTGTCAATAATATTATTAAAAGTGCTTTTCGAAACTTTGGAATGATGAAGAGGCACACCCAAATATTTTTTTAAATCATCCGTTCTAGAGAAATTCAAGGCTTCCGAGATGCTTGTTCTAACATTGTTTCCTACATTATGGGAGAAGAAGACTAGTCTTATCCTAATTGACCTTCTGCCCGAAACTATCACAAAAGGCATTAAGGCAATTATTAATGACCTCAGCTTGTTCCAAGCTTGCTTCCGCAAACAAAATTAATTATCTATGAAGCAAAGGTGAGAAATCTCTGGAGCATCTCTTTTCAAACGAATAGGTTTCTAAAATCTATGCTCCACAGTTGCATCAATAAGTTGAGCTAAGCATTCAATACATAGAACAAAAATGTAGGGAGAAATAGGGTCTCCTAGTCTGATGCCCCTAGATGGTGTGAATTCTTCCAATTCATCACCATTCCAAAGAACTCTCATTTTAGCAGAAGATATACAATCATAAATGAGATTAGTTATATGGGAGAGAAAACCGATGTCCATCAAGGTATTCTTTATAAAAGATCATTTTAATCTGTCATAGGTTTTTTTGAGATCGATTTTAATAGCCATCCAACCTTTTCCATCTTTTTTGCTCCTCATCGAATGAATAATCTCCTAGGTTATAATAATATTATCTGATGAATTCCTTCCCGAAACAAAGCTACTTTGAGTTGGCCTGACTAACTTAGCCATCAAAGTTTGCAACCGATTTGCTAAGATTTTTGTAACCACCTTATATGAGACATTACACAAACTGATAGGTCTCATGTGTTTGAGGCTGGAGACCGGTTCAATTTTAGGAATAAGGACCATGAGAGTCTCATTAATATCACTTACGAAAGTTGGGTTCCTGAAAATATTTTGAACAAGATTACAAAGATTAGCACCAACTTTTTGCCAATGTTGCTGGTAAAAGACAGCTTGGATACCATTCCTTCTTCGAGCTTTAAGGCTACCCATGGCAAGCACAACCTCTTTAACCTCCAAGGGGATACTATTCGACCTATCCTCTCCAACTCAGCAGTACTTAGCTCAGGAAAGGCGTTAGAAATAATAAAAGGAACATTATCAGAATAATCACAATAAAAGTTCGCATAAAAGGATACAGCCCAATTTTCCATATCATTACTTTATGTTAACCACTCACCATCATCATTCTGAATGGTGAGAATTTTATTTTTTCTTCTCCTCACCATGGTAGAGCCATGGAAGAATTTAGTATTCCAGTCACCGAACTCTAACCACTTGCTTCTCGATTTCTGGAACCACAATAATTCCTCTTGTACAAGAACCTCCTTATAATCTCGGCATAGGTAAAATTGTAAATTTTCCAAGAATCTGTTGCTCCCATGAGTTAATCTATTAGAGATGCCATTCAGCCTTCTTAGGATCTTTTTCTTTCTCTGGAAAATATCACCAAACACCGAAGTATTCCAATCTTGAAGGGATTTCTTGAAATTTTGCATAGTTGCTGTCCAAGAATTATCGACCTTTCAGCATCTATTCACCATACTATCGAAATTCGGGGGAGTTAACCATGCCGCAACAAATCTGAATGGGCGACGCCCTCTATTAATAGGAGAATTAGAAGATAAATGGAGGCAAATGGGCAAGTGGTCAAATTTCAGCATAGGGATGTGTCGAACACAAGTCTCAGAAAACCTGATATGCCAGTCCATGTTATTAAGGGCCCTATCCAACCTTTCTACCAAGTTACCTCGTCTCTAAGTAAACGTCCAACCCGCAAAATCCAAATCCACCAAACCACAATCAGATGCATAAGCTTGGAAGTATGAGCAAGCTCCTGGGTTGGTTCTAGCCATGCTTCCCCTTCTTTCATAATCATGAAGGAGAGCATTGAAGTCTTTAATAGCACACCAAGGACTACTAATATCATTAACAAAATCTCTCAGATTATTCCATGACTCCCTTCTGTTAATTTTCTGCAGGGAGCCATAAACTGCACCAAGGAACCACAGTTCAGAGTTGTTGCTAGATACTCTGAGGTGAACAACTTGTCTGTTGTGCCCCTACAATATCTACCCTCCAAACTCCTAAATTCCACAAAATCCAAATCCCACCAGACCTCCCCAAACCTTCGACAATGAAAGACCCATCAAAACCCAACTTATCTCTTACTTCTTTGGCCCGAGCCCCACTAATCTGAGTCTCAAAGAGAAAAACCTTATTAGCATGTTATTCACGTTTCAATTCCTTAATAAGGAAATGAAAATTCTTTCCCCCCGCTCCTCTGCAATTCCAAGCGATAATACTATTCATAAGGACATAACAAGAAAGAAGGTCACCAAGAACCACGGTCAAGCTTAGGCATTTGCCTCTTTCTCTGAATCGGACCTCACAACGGAAGTCGTCTCTTGTGACACTTCATTACTAGAAGAAGCCCCGATATTAATTTTTGGTGGTCTTCCTCCTCCACCAATTTTATCGTGATCACTGCGCTCCATGAGCTTATGCGGAGGTAGTTGATTAAGTAGCAATATGCGCTTCCAAGAACCCACCAGATCCTTTTGGTGTCGAAAAAATATTTTATTGCTCCTTTCGAAGTATTCTCATGCTTTCCAACATCACATGCTCTATCGTCTCTTTTTCAAGGTCTTTGGCCTTTGCTTGAACTTAAGAAGAGGGTTCTGGAATATCAAGCTTTCCACGTTGTGATTTTTCGAGAGAGTTTTCCTTTGGGGTTGCACTCTTTTCTTTAGTACTATGGCTATTCTTGAGACCGTGGGCCTTCATGGAAGTCTTTTTTGGATTTAAAACATTTTTGTTAGCCCCACTTTAATAGTTTTTTATGGCTAGTAAGTATTTTTACTTGAGTGAGTTGGACATTTTCTTCCCTTGGCCCAGAACCAATAGTAGAACCAATAATAAAGGCTTTCCCTTGGGCTTCATTGCATTCATGCACATGCATATCTTCTTCCAAATCTTCATGCAAGATGTGAAATCTCGATCCCAAACTTTGGCAAGAACTTTCCTTATTTTCATGCTCTTTCAAGATTGAAGTGAGATCAGTTGCCATGATCACTTTCTTTTTATATGTTGCATTGGAATCTTTCCTTCTCTGAATTGGTTTTCTAATCAACATCCAAGGCCCAAGATCAGGAGGATTTTGCCTGTTACCATAATCACGTTGAGACACTAATTGTGGATTGTTTCCATGTTGGTCTTCATTCTTCTTTTGATTGGATTCAACTCCATCATGCCTTACCTCGCCGGTGATGTTCGGCTGAGAAGCTTCATTGTTCGAAGCTTCAGTACACATGTCAGCTCAATGGCCGTACTTGCCACACGTAAAGCAAATTTGATGCAACCCTTCGTACTCAATATTGAGTTTGCTTCCCATCACTGAGATATTTGGCACCAGTTTCTTGGTGAGATCAATCTCCACACAAATTCTAGCAAACTTAACCCTCGAGTATATAGAAGTTGTCCGATCAATTTTGATCATCTGACCTATTGCTGATCCAACTCTTAACAGGAAACGTTGATTATAGAGTTCAATGGGGAGGTTCAGGATCCGGACCCAGGCCATTTTTTTCTTACTCGATGCTCCGACGTGAGGAAGAAAGCCTTCCACCTTTGAACTATGAGATAATGTCCCGCCACCATCTAATGACCCTCCATCAAAGCATGAGAATAATCTTCTTCATCTGAAAAATAAACTAGAAAATAGTCACGATCCATATCAATTACATCAATCTTACCTTTTCTCTCTTTATAGTCATTGTTCCATGAACTCTAGCCCCACATATTTGCCTAGAACTTTCACAACAAGTGCTGACTTCCAAAGTCTGCACCAGTCCCCAAATTCTTCTTTCGATATTGGAATAACAGGACATGGATCAAACGGTTGTTCTTCCGCTTTATTGCTTTCATCTTCCTTGTACCATCTGTCCTCCGGATCAGAGGTATCTTTGAGCACCTCCTCCATCACGTTGGGACTCTCCTCCAGTCTTGGTCCAATAGGCGTAAACAGAGACTCTTTGTATGACGCCTTCATGTCTCCTTCGGTCGTATCTCCTCCCAGGTCTGAGGAGATCATCATGTCGCTAGGTTAATTGAGATCAACTTCTTCTCGCGTCTTGATTTTTTTAGTACTTCGTTGAATCAGATCTTTTTCTTGTGGAGAAATCCTAGCAGAGTTTTCTGTCATAATATAACTTCATAATATTATCTTTTCAATTGATCAGTTTGAATATTGGAATCAATGACAGCTAGTATGCCGTTGATTTTAATTCCAACTAGATTAAAGTTACTCTAAGATTAATAAAAATGTGTGAAAATAAAATAAAATAAAATAAAATGAATGTCTCTTTTTGTTAGGTCTTAGATTCTTTAAAATGATTTTAGATATCTCTTTCTTGTTAGAGGTTTTAGATGTTTTTTGTTGTTGTTGTTCGAATGTTTCTTCTGGTTAGGTTTTGGGTATTCTTTTTACAATGATTTTGGATATTTTTTATTTGGTTTTATATATATTTTTTTAGATTTTGATTTTTTTTCATTTGATTTTGGATGTTTCTCATGATAATTTGAATTCACGTTCACTTCAAAAAAAAAAAAAATTAAAAGAAGGGACTTGACAAATGGTGATGGGTGGCACGGACGATTCTGAGCGAGGGATGGTGGTGGGCGATATGGATGACTTTTGAGCAAGGGAAGGAGGGTGCGGTTAGTGAGAAAAGAAAAAGGGTTTTGTGGTTGATTTTTTTATTGTGAATAAGAGTGAAAATAAAATTAAGTTAATCTTGAGTTAAGATAATATTTTTTCCTTTAATGGACTTCTGTTTGTTACTAGTTAGTTATAATTGACTACACTCTAAGTTGCTTGTCTAAAAAAAAAATTCTTTAATTTTTTCCCGAGTTATAATAAAAATAGGATAAAGTACTATTTTGGTATTCAACATTTGGGGTGAATCCTATTTTGATCCCTAACATTTTAGTTGTCCTATTTTTATCCCAAAATATTTAAAATGACATCAATATTATTACACTATCAAATTGTTAACTAACAATTAACGGAATTGATGTACTGTTAATAATATTTTTATTAAAGCTACGTTTACTCAACTCCCTTCTCCTATCTTTACCCTCTTAACAAGTTCAAATTCAATTCTCCTACTCCCTTCTTTCTCTCCTTTTTACACTATTAATTTTCTAAGAAGGATATGAGGAAGAAGAAAAAAGGAGTAAAAGAATAAAATAATTTAAGCTTGTTGGGTGAAGGTGAGAGAGGCCAAGGGAAATTGAGCAAATATAATTTTAACAAAAATATTACTAATAGTATATCAATTTTGTTAAGTATTAATAAAAGATTTGATGGTGAAATAATATTAATGTCATTATAAATGTTTTGGAATAAAAATAGAATGATTAAAATTTTAAAGACTAAAATAGAATTTACTTAAATGTTGAAGACCAAAACAATAGTACACCTATAAAAAATAATATATAGCAGTAGATCGCGTGTAAATCATCTTCAGGATTTAGAAGGTATTTAGGAATGAATATACTAATATGCAATATGTTATTGAAGAAAAATAAAAATAATATAACATGGTACAATAGAGTAGCCAAAAAATAGGGACAGAAGATTTTAATTCGAACTCTATGCTTAGGTAGGGCCTTCAACTTAATAATTCTTCATTTCAAAATCTATTCTTAGGTGGATTCAAGTTTTTACTATGGGAAGCAACAATATATATGATTTTGAATAAAGTTTTATACTCATACGGTCATAACATATTATTTTTACTTCGTTTTTTGAAATATGACTCGTGGTGTATTTTTTTTCTCTTAAAAATTCTGTGGTCCGACTATATAAAAGAAATACTCATATGATAATATCTTTATACAAAAAATGACATTGTAAATTTTTAGATGATTAATTAAATATATTTAATCAAATATATTAATTCATCTAATAATTTATAATACTATCTTCATATAAAGATATTTTCATAGGAAAATTTATCTAATATAAAAAAAGGAAAAATTTAGGGGGTCAGCAATTTTGTTAAATTCTGGCCATGTAACCATTAAAGAAAAGTGAGTCATTAATGAAATCTCACACTATTAAAATCATCATTGATGACTACAAATCACAAAAATTACGGACCCTAACATTCCTCGTTAAAAAAAATAAAAAACTATACGTGTGAGTTAATTTGACTTGTCATTCATATAGCTTTTTTTTTCCCTTCCTCCTCCATGATATAATTCTACTGTAACATCTCCTGTTTAAGAGGCAGAATTATAATTCCGGCACAGAAAGATGCCACCTGCCTCCACTGTCAAATGTTGTGGCGATCAATCTCGAACATTGGCACTGTTGCTTCTTCTCCTCCAACCTCTACGTACCATCCACACATGCTAATACTATTTACATACAGGAACTCTTCTTCCCCAACACAAATTATGCTTCAGTGTTTTGTTTCGTGTTCATCATAACTTTTTCCTTTTTCTTGGATCTTAATTCTAGCTATTAATTCCTGAGAAAACTTTGCCAAATCTCTTGTTCCATGTCTCAAACCTTTCATATATAGTTAAAACTTACTCCTCATTTAATAACATAGTACAGAAATTTGATTCATATAATAGGAGCAAAACTACAAAAAAGCTTAAGTGAAGTATGAACTATTAGGCCCGCGATACACATTTTTTTTTAACACAAGTGTGTCGTTCTTAGTAATTTGAGTATGTATATATAGCAATAGAATGACTAAAAAAAGAAAAAAGAAAGAAATTTCAACGTAATAATTATATAAATCTAGAATTGTGTAAGCATACCTATTTTCTCATATAAAATGATCAGAAGACAAATTTTCGGGGCATTAATTTTTAATAATTTTGATCATCATTTGGTTATCACAAATACTAAATTATTATTTATGTGTGTAAATTCTAAAAAATATGGATATAAATTATATTGATTTATATGTATAAATTCTGGTAATATAAGTATAAATTATATATTTTTTGTAAATAAATACATATAAATATAAATATAAATTATTAATTTTAATATTCATATAACATTAATATCGTAATTAATGCTATAATTAATAATTAAGGGTCTTGCTAACAAGAATCATAATATTCTTGTTGAAAAGATTATAATTTTTTTCATAGAAAATATGAGATAAATATCAATATTTTGAACATTTATGCATTCAGTATATTAAAGAATTAAAACATTTCTCATTGAGGGTGTGTTTCTATAGGGTATTATTAAATTCAGTCTTATTATACATTTAAGAGTTTTTGGCAATTAAGTTAAATAAGTTAATTTAAAATTAACAAAAATTAATTTTATTAATGAGAGTGTATCTAACATTTTCCAACTCTCACTAATATAAACATTTGTATTTTTCGTTATCTTTTTTGCGTTCGTTTTTGTTATTCCTATATTTTTTATTCATTGTCATTTTTTTATTGCTACTGTAATTATTATATTTTTTTTTCTTTTCTTCTTTTTCTTCTGGATGACTTTTTAGAAGAAAGAAAAAAGATAAATCAAATAGAAAAATGAAGAGGAAGAGAATAAGAAAGTGGTGATAGTAAAAATGATGATGATAATAACAAAAAAAAAAAAAATAAGAGAAACAAAAAAAAAAGAAAAAGAAGCAGCACAAATCTATAAGTAAAAAAAAAAAATACGCATTAGAAAAAGATAAAGAAAAAGTGTGCACATACAATAAATGACACTTGCTGTAAAAACGATTATAATAATTTAGCTAAATTTAATTAGATGATTCACTTTGTTGTAGAGTATTTCGTATTAAATTTTAGTATGCTTTAAATATAGAGAAATTTAAGCATTGTAATTAATTTTTTTGTAATTTTAATTTTAGCTTTTAGTTGGTTAAAGTAATTATATTATTTATATTTTTAAAGGTAAAAATTCATGTGCAGTTAATTTTAAAATTGATAATTGAAAATCGTTAGATAAGAATTTAGTCAAATCAGTTAAATCATTTAACAATTCTCAACTATCGACTTTACTTAAAGTTGACTACACTTGAATTTTTACCATTTTTAAAATCCCTTATTTGAAAAAAATACCTAAATTATTTTGATTCATAAAATACGTAATTGATTTTTATCATTTATTAGTTTGATTTCAAATGTTAATTATTGCATATAAATTCATTTTAAAGTGAGATAGATGGGGGAGTAAATTGAATTCATTCTCTTTTAGAGTATTAAAATTTTTTATTTTTAACAGTCAACATTTTTTATTAAAATTCTTTAAAATTTAAAATTTTCACTAGAAGTATTTAAACATATTAT
>NC_029793.2:6465012-6466901 GCF_000816755.2 Arachis ipaensis | reverse complement strand
TTAATTCCCTATTCCAAATAATCTTTTATTAATACATGTAAAACATTTTTTAGCCGAATATTAATAAGTTATCCATATTTGTTATTGGGACACACTGAGATTAGGCTTTTGGCATAGTGTTGGCGTGTTGGACGGGGGAATGACACATTTGTTTTTTCTTTAGCTAGTTGAATATTTCTTGTGTTGTTTGGGTTTCAACTTTCACCATTCACATAGTTCTTTCTTTCATTGGGTACCTCAGTGACTATTTTTCTTCACTCACAATCAATGCCTTTTATTGTGTAAGCAACATCACTAATTCTCTCGTTACATTCTTGTGCCAAAGCTTAATACCTAGCTTCAACGGAAGATTCAATTCAGAGGTACCATTTCTTAGTGAAAAATCATGATTGTCTTGGACAGAGGTTAACGAGAAAACTAAATACTGGGGAGAAAAAAACAACGAAAAATATTCTGCTTATACGGTTGTTATAACTTATAAGCATTAGTTTAAATATTTGTAATTATCATGAAACCACTCATCCAAAAGCTTAAACTGATAGGAGAAGGTAACATTAATGGTTATATCTCTAACATGCCATCTCAACCAAGAGCCTCTCTTTTGGGTTTGCTTGATTTTCTATTCTTTTTCACTTTTTAGGGTTTTCTTTTGGTTATATCCTATCAGCTTAAACTTTTGGGATGAGTGGTTTCATAACAGTAATCTAATCTAAATATCTTTAAAATAAACATTAGTTTTTCTGTTATTTTATGCACTTTTTAATTTATATATAATTATGCTTTGTATTATAAAAGAAGGATGTAAATTTGTTATTTTCTTAGATATGGTGTTCACAACATATTTAATGATCTGATTTTAGTGTGTGTATATATATATAGTATGATTATTTTGTTTATTCTTTATATTTTTGAAAATCACCAATAATTTATATTTTTGAGAATTTTAACTCATACTAACTTTAACCGTCATTCTATATTTACAGAAATAAGACAATGATATAGACTAATTTCATTTATTTTTAGAATTATAAAAAAACGAAACTATAAATTACTAGTTTAATAAGGATTCAAAGCCATATATGAATACAATGATACAAATATACAATTATACATATCATTCGATTAAATCATGATATGCATAAAAAAAATATAGGATAGTGTAGAAAACATACCAAAAGTCCGAGTTAATTGAATTAGTACTCTTAGCTTGAAGGCACTATAACTAACTAATAATGTAAGCAAGTTTGTCTCCCTCAACCCCAAACCAAGGAAAATACTTCATTAGTGTCCATCATTTTGTTCCTTTTGTTTTTGGGGTAGTTATGTACACTCTCTAATATGAATAAAAAAAAATATTATATTATATAGTATAATTGCAGCAATTACTAGACAGTGAAGTGGTGATGATGCAATTGAAATGGGTGGTGATGATGAAAGTTGTGACCACATAAGAGGTGGGCAATGCTGAGTGGCTCAGTGAGGAGTGAGAAACACACACTTCAAATTGGAACAGTCCACGTGGCACTGATTCACCATCATTATCAAGTGACTGGTCCTTAGGGGATGGGACCCACCATAATACTAATCCTTCAGTGTTCCGCACGAGCACTGTATGTGCCCCTTCCCTTCCTCATTATTCCAATATCAAATCATAGCCACTGGAATTGGATTCACACATCTCAAATTATTTCTGATGATAAAATGGTGGGTCCACCCTAACCGAACCCCACTATTTCCTTCCCACTAGGCCACTACTCATTGTTAAAAATTTACAAATATTTCTATATATTTTTACGGAATAATATAAGAAAAAGAATAATTATATTAATATTAGTTATTTTTATTTTTATATAATTTTTAACCATTAGAAAAAATTTTGTGGTTATAAA
>NC_029793.2:6460426-6464340 GCF_000816755.2 Arachis ipaensis | reverse complement strand
ATTTTAAGTTGATTCTTGAAAAATATCAATTTAAGTTGGTTTGTAGCTTAATTTTTATATGGCACCTTAAAATATGACACGTGATAAATTTTTTCAATTTATTTTATATGTCAGTGATTAACTGATTATCTGTGATACGTCTACATAAAATTAACGAAAATATCGATTTAATTCATATAGTCAAATTAACATTTAGAAACTAATTAAATTGATATGTTTAATATTTTAAAAACCAACTCAATTTATACATGATCTTTTAATTAATTCACTTAATATTTTATACATGATCTTTTAATTTATTCACTTATACATGATCTTCTAATATTTTATACATGATCTTTTGTATCACACATAGAAAGAAACATTATACACAAATTAAAATAATAATTATAATATATATTTTAGATATAAATAATACATGCTACAACATACTAGCAAGTTTTGAAAGTAATTATTTTGAATTTAATTTTGAAGTATTATCAGTATAAACTGTAAAGTAATTTTACAAGTATAATTTTATTAGATATTATTATATCAATAAAAATAATTATTTTTTATATTTATCGCGTGAATGATTATCCAAAAAATAATTATACAAATAATTTACACGGCATCAAAATTAAATTCTATTATTTTATCAACAAACTAATATTTTAATATCAAAGTGATTATTTGTTGTTAAGTATGTAATTCATCACTCACTAACATCATGTTAATATAAAAAAGAAGCACGAGAAAATGCCTAGATAGATTAACACCAAATTTTTACATGAAAAGCATGAGTAAAAAACATTACCACCAAGGCACCAATGAAAGGCACCCAGCTAGATATTTTGAACATCATAGGAATAGAGGGCATGAGCCCATGAAAGCTTAGTGTAGAGATGTCAATGGAGGGCATCGCACCAAGTGCAAATGATCTCTTCAGTGGGGTTCAGCCACGTGTTGCGGGTAACACTGGCCGTGCTTCCAGCGCAGGGTTTTGGGGTGACGGTAACTCAACGCAACCAATATGCGAATATTGGAAATGCAACAAACATATTTTCAATTCAACACTAGCTTCTACAAGCTTCAACGGCTTTCGATTTTAACAATCAATTTAGCCATGAAATTTTTAATTGTTCATCAATTTAATCCTTAAATTTGATAACTGCTATTACTTAATTAATCTCCCTTCATGTATGACTCGTCTAGCTCTCATGAAGTTTGTCCACTTTTACATGGATGAAATATACTTTAAAGTTTAAACCATGAAAAACACGGAATGAATGTTGGTACTTATAAAAAATATTTGACGATCAAGTTAATATAAGTAAATTTTGTATTTCTTTTATAATTCTAAAAACATATATTTTCCTTGTTTCTAAAATTCTTTTATACATGTATTCATAATTCTTTTAAATAGTGGGTTACTGTTTGAGCACATAATAATAATTGATCGTTGTCATTTGTGGTTGGTAGGTTACTAGTTTAACAAAGACAATCCATGAGCTTCACAAACTAATTCTTACAATGTTTTTCTTATATATTTATTTATTTGACACTTTTATTACTTTTAGTTTCATTCTTAAATTAATTTATGTGATTTGAAAATTGCTTTAGAAAATGTAATATATATAGGATTCTTTTAATACTGTTTGAGCACATAATAATAATTGATCGTTGTCATTTGTGGTTGGTAGGTTACTAGTTTAACAAAGACAATCCATGAAATCCATGAGCTAATTCTTACAATGTTTTTCTTATATATTTATTTATTTGACACTTTTATTACTTTTAGTTTCATTCTTAAATTAATTTATGTGATTTGAAAATTGCTTTAGAAAATGTAATATATATAGGAAAAGTATATGGAACCAAGAGATGATCAGCCAAAAAGTAAACAATTTAACTAATTTATAATTATATTTAATTAATTTTATTTGTTTTTAATTTATAATATTTGATATTAATTGCTTTTCACTCCAAATTAAAATTTTGAATGATACGTTGGAGAAATAGGGGTGGAGATCACGGAACTTCCAACAATCCAAATTTTTAGTATATAAAAAAAGTTATAAAATATATAAAAGAACATCCATTTAATATGAAAAAGAAACATTCTAATACTTAATAGAAGAAATATCCTAATAACTAGTATAAGTACCATTCACGTAAAGATTTTAGATTCAGCTAGAAGTATTTGACTAATTTTTTGCTAGTATCTTCTTAGTTTCCTAGCATTATTGATATAATAATCAAAGCATGATGGTTATAGCTAGCAACCTGCGTGGCAGCAAGTAGCACAGCCAATAATGAAACACTAAAAACAATGAATCACTATAATCATATTTGTGTGTTTGAGAAATTACGGAACAACGCCTTTTATGAACAAAGAAAAAAGAAATGTTAATTTTAATTTTAAAATTTAAATTTTAAATTAATTATATTTATTTATATTTAGTGGATCTAAGATATAATTTATTGTTCACAATCTCTATTATTTACCTAGCAAAATTGTGTGTGTTTTATTACGCAAATTTAGATAATAAAACACATATTTTATAAAAATTACAAAATCAATTATAATTAATTTTTTATTTTATTATTTTATTAATTTTTTATATTTTAAATGATGTTGGTTCTTTTATTACATAGCGGAAAAATAATGATCAAGTGGTCCCTATATATCCATAATCCATATTCATATTCGCATATACATTTATGGTTGTCTCGTGCGTGATTATTCTTTGTATGAGTACACACCTATAATTTATTCAAATATTCATGCAACTTTAACTTGTTGAATGACCGGGCCTAAACTTCATCGTTTTAAATATGAAGAGAGAACGAAGGATCGAATAAAAAAGACGTTTAATTTTGTCATTATCTAACACTAAGATTGATTTTAGATTTGGACTTTGTAAATAAAAATATAATATTGAAAGATTCCTATAATAATGTATGTATATACTGATTAATTAACTCACCATGAAATGTAAAAAAATCAGTAGACTTGAATGTTAACCAATATAATCTTAGGGTAAAACTAAAAGCTTAGTGTTCGAGTCGACAAGAACAAAGTTAGGGTATGGCCTCCCTTTGTGGACTATTCAAACTCCAAAGCGTTGAACCAAGAAATTATGAGCGTTGAAAAAGTGGCTTGCATTATAAAATATGCACTGAAGGTTGATAACAATAAAACATATATTCGTAGGGACAAGCTAAGTAGACAACTATGTATTTAGTAATTAGTACGTAACAATGAATTGAATGGAATTTTTAGATATATATTATATTTTCTGTACACATATATTTAATTATAAATTATCACATAAGTAAAAATAATTTTTTCTCACATTATTCATCACATGAATGATTGTGAAAAATATGCAGATCGATAATGTGAAACTCTTTACATATGGTTATCTAATCAAATTTTAGTTTTTGAATGATTATTTATATGGATAAAAGTTTTGTGAAACTTTTTTTTCTCACACATTATGTATATAAAGGTGGAAACTCAGATACAGTGTGAAGTTGATTAATGAGAGCGGTTAAATGATTTGACTGATTTGACTAAATTTTTATCTAACGACTCTCAACTATCAACTTTACATGAAGTCAACTGCACCTGAGTTTTCACCCTATATAAAACAATAACACGTTTACAAGTGCCGATTGTTGGATTTTCATTTTAAAAAAAAATTTACATGGAGCGGAATTTGGGTAGAAATAAACTCCTCTAAAAAAAAGTTTTGGATAGATTAAAGGATCAATCATAACATCCAATCTGCTACCCTTGTTTTTTCACATCAAACTCTATATATATGATTCAAAGTGACACTTGAGGCCTTGAATTAATCTAGTATCTTCTAGCAACAATAACAAGGTGGCAGATTTCTCGGAGAAACAAGCAACTAGGAAAACAACAT
>NC_029793.2:6457311-6458370 GCF_000816755.2 Arachis ipaensis | reverse complement strand
CTCTGCTTCCAACAATTCCAATTCTTAGTATATAAAAAAATTTATAAAATATATAAAAGAACATCCATTTAGTATGAAAAAAAAATATTCTGATACTTAATAGAAGAAACATCCTAATACCTAGTATAAATACTATTCACGTAGAAGTTTTAAATTCACCCAAAGACATTTGATTAATTTTTAGCTGGTATTTTCTTGGTTCCTAGCATTGTTGATATATATATATAGACATGCTGGTTATGACTTTGTTTGTTAGCATGAGGATGTTTGTTGTTTTTTAATTGACCTTTTAATACTCTCCTAGAAATTATAGATACTCTTATGTCAATACTTTTTTTTATCAATGCACTTTTAGGGATAATAGTGGGTGCAAGAGTGCAACCTTGATAACCATCTAGTATTGATTATTCCTCATTCTCTCAAATACTCAATTGATTATTGAAAGTAAAGAGTCAAAATTGTAATAAAGTTAACATGCTTTTAAATGTCAAAACTAAATGCTTTCTTTATTAAAAAGGTATTACAATTTACAAGATAAATGTAATATGAAGTGTAAGAATGAGCAACTTACATATATCGAGAGTAAGAGACAGATTTAATTCTAAAAGGTATAAATGTTTTAACATGCCAATACTATATGTCTATGTCTATATCTATATCCAATTATTTATTGTTGATTCATTTTAAGAATTAGTGAAGATGCAATTTCCTAGTGTACTCTTACTTATTTTCTTGATTCAATTTTTTAGTTAATAATTAATTAATATTTTAAAAAATTTTATTAATTTTTGAGTATCTAATTATAGTATAAATGTTGCCAATACTATATGTCTATGTCTATATCTATATCCAATTATTTATTGTTGATTCATTTTAAGAATTAGTGAAGATGCAATTTCCTAGTGTACTCTTACTTATTTTCTTGATTCAATTTTTTAGTTAATAGTTAATAATTAATTAAATATATAAACTTTTGATAGGATTAAAAAAAAATCAACAATTGGCCAATAAAATAAAGAATACCATCAATACATAAGAGTATTTTGAGTTGTGAGTTGT
>NC_029793.2:6454837-6455210 GCF_000816755.2 Arachis ipaensis | reverse complement strand
TATAAGGATAATAATATATAAACAATTCAATTTTGATAGGATTAAAAAAAAATCAACAATTGGCCAATAAAATAAAGAATACCATCAATACATAAGAGTATTTTGAGTTGTTTACAAAAAAAATGTAAAAACAATATTGAATAAAAAAAATTGATTCCATATTCTAAACTCTTATGACTAAAATTAAATGTTTTATGATGTATTTGTCAACGAAAAAATTAAAAACATTGATTTGTGATAATTTTAAGTTTTTAACAAATATTTTAAAATTACTTATTAAAAAGTGAAAAAATAATGTGAGCAATCAATAAACCAAAAAATAATGGACCAATCCTTTCAAGTGAACAGTAACGTGAGAGAGAAAAAGTTATAT
>NC_029793.2:6436780-6454812 GCF_000816755.2 Arachis ipaensis | reverse complement strand
ACATAAATATATTATTAAAAATTTTAGAAATTAATTAATACACAGCAAAATAGAAAAATATAATAATAATAATATTAAATAATGTAAATAATAAATGTGTCAGATATTTAATTTAATAGATATACAAATAATTATATTGATTATTCTTAATTAGATGGTTATTTCTTTTGATTCGATTTATTTATGTATAGTAATATAGTTAATAACGATTAAATATTCAATTTATTAAGTATATAAATAGTTATTTTAATATTAGAGTTTAGGAGATAAATTAAAAATAAAGTATTTTTTTTACTTTATACCGTTAAATTTTAAAATTCATTATTAACATTGTTTATATTACCTAGCAAAATTGGCAGCAAAATATGTGTTTTCTATTTGAAGTCTGAGCTTGTCATCACTCTCACGCGGATAAAAACTCAGCTTCCTCTTCAATTCCATCTCCATCAACATTTTCAGACCAATCTCCTCTTCTCTACTCTTTCTCCCCATTCCACTTCCAATTCTCACTACCACCATATTCATACACTTTCAAAACTAATCATTCTTCTATTTAGCACTTTCTCCCATCAACATATATATCTAGCTTTTTCTCCTTTGGAATTTTCCTTCTAGATAGGAAACTTCTAATGTGTTTTGCTCTCTTCTGCTGAAAACGCCATTTCAGTGCCTGAAAAAGAGAAAGTGAAAGAAAGAAAGAATTCCACCCTTTTGTCCTCTTTGTAACTTCTCCTCCTTAGTGGTTATTACTTTTTGCCGCTTCACATCTTCAAAAGCTAAGTTAACAAACAACCCCATTTTTCCTCAACACCTCAATTTCCTAGATCTTTGCATACTTATTATCCCTTTACTTCATAGCTTCTTTCTCATTTCCCTTAAAAGGTTACAACTTTGTTTCCAAATTAGTCCAAACCAAATTTCATTTTCAACACAAAAGAAAGAAAAGGGTGGTGCTTTTAAAGCATTATAGATTGAGTTCATATTTCTCTTCCCAAAAGGCCTCAACATCCTCCAAAGTTTTCAACTTTGTGCTCAATCAATCCAATCCCAAAACCCCATTTCATTTTCCAACAAAATCATCACAAAAACATACAACTTTTTGGAACATTCCTAATTATGCAAGATCCAACAACAGTATTCCAAATCCAACAAGCCTTGCTGAAACAACCACACTTCCCAGAACAAGAACAACAACTAAAGTGTCCAAGGTGTGAATCCACAAACACCAAGTTCTGTTACTACAACAACTACAACCTCTCTCAGCCACGCCATTACTGCAAGAATTGCAGAAGGTATTGGACCAAAGGTGGCGCCTTGAGGAACATACCCGTTGGTGGTGGAACCAGAAAGACCCACAAACGTTCTTCTTCATCTTCATCTTCCACTTCAAATTCATCCATCAAACGGCCTTCATCATCATCATCATCACAACAAGCCAATTCTATTACTACTCATAGTAATAATAGCGTTATTTGTTCCGGGTCTGATTCGACCCGGACTTGCACCGACCCGGTTGGTCAAGATCAGAGGGTGTTGAACATTGGTGGTAGCTTTAGTTCACTATTGGGAAGAGATGGACCTTTTGGGGGGATTTTAGAGGGTATAAATTCAAATGGGTCAGAGCTGAAAATTGGTGAATTTGGTGGTGGGATTGGGAATGTGGGTTCTGGATTGGTCGCGAATCCGGATTCAGGTCGAAACCCGGGTTTGGATATTCAGAATAATGGTGATTCAAGCTATTGGAATAATGGTGGAGGTGGTGGTCATGGTTGGTCTGATCTTGCAATATACACACCTGGGTCAAGCTTTCAGTAGAAGCAGAATTGAAAGAGAGAAAGAAGATTTAAAAAAAAGTTTGAGCCTTGTATGGCTTAATCAGGGTTTCTTGATTGTGTTTGATTAGTGTTATATATTTTTAATACAGATACTATGGTTATTTTTTTAAAGGGTTATATTATATGGTTTTGGTCAAGATTATGGTTATGGTTGGTTGGCATCATGCTGTGGAGGATCATAATTCAGGAGGTTACTAAAGTAGCATCCTCTAGGTAATGGCCTTTTTTTTTTTCGCTTTTCTTTTTAACTTTTGTTTCATTTTGGCATGGTTGTGATTTGTGTTGCTAAAATTTATGAATTGTGGAAACTGAAAAGAAAACGGTATAGAGAAGCAATTAATTTTTTCTTCTTCTTCTTCTTTTGAGCGGGGTATTTAGTTTTGGAGGGATGTTAATGCTATTGGATCAAATGCTTGTCATTTCATGTAATTAATTATTTGGTATGTGTTTTTGGCATAGCTTTTGAAGCATCCAAGTAAGTGATTGTTCATTATTTAGATATTTGAGGGAATGTGAGGGAAGATCTTGGAAAAATCCAAAAGTACCCTGTTTTGATGTTATGTCTTGTTTTGTACCTTATCAATGGAGCTTGAAAACAAACACACATGGTTCAAACTTCAATGTTCAAAGTTCAAACATACCCCTTGCCTGTTGTTTCTTTTATTTTATGTATTCTTTAGTATAACTCCACGTCAATTAGATTAGTGTTTGTTTTGAGATATTGAAAGAGAATGACTAAAATTTAGTATTATATTCGTTTCTTTGAGATTGGAACTAAAATTTTAATTTTAGTCTCTTCAGTACTTCTAAAAAATAAAGACTCAAGAGATTAAAATTTTTGAAGACAAAAACTAAAATTTTATTAAAATTTGTTTCCTAAAATACCCTCAATCAAAACTTGCAAATCTAACTCTACTTTTTTGGTGAAAATTAGTTAGGACTTTCTTCTTTGTGCTTCCTCTGGACACTCACTCTCCTCAAGTAGTGACCTCATCGTTGTTGCTGGGACCATTTTGTCATCATCATCGGAGTTGCTAGTCGTTGTGACTTCCGTGTTTTTCTCTTTTCTTTCTCCTCTTCTTTATTTTCGTGCAGGATACTAAAATATTTTAAATTAAGCAAGATACTTGTTACGGTAGGTAACCGGAGATTAATGGGCTGGATGGCGCTGGTTGGTCCAATCGTCTGAGGGAGGAAGCCTTTGTCAGGGTCTGCGCCTTGGGGGCCTCCGTCCGACTTGTGAGTATGAGTGAATGGGGAGTGGTACTTGCAAAGACACTCCGATGCCTAAGTCAGCAAAGGGGTTAGCAGGTCTAGAGAGTATTGGGACTTAGAGATACCTGAGGGGTGTCAGTGTATTTATAGTGGTAAGCCAATAACCACCGTTGGAGTAGTGCCACTTTTCTAGGGTGTTAACCGTTCCTTTATCTTAGGGAAGTTAAGATATGGCTCGTGAAGTGGTTAGAGAGATTCTAGGGGCAGTTACTCATTCAAATGAGTGCTTATCTGCCAGTTAATCCTCGTTCCCGACTTTTTTAGAGCAAGTCGTGACTAGTTCCGACTTCGTAACGGCTAATCTGGTGAAAGGTGAGGCCAACCCTTTGGGTTGGGCCTTTTTATTTGGATCCTGAGCCTTATTCGTTGGGCCAGGGTATGAACAATACTAAAACATAATTCAGTTATATACACTTTATACTAAACATAATACAAAAATTTAATTCAGCGTTAGTCTTTTATCTCAATCTCTCTTTTTAATGTAGCCTTAGGTGCATATTAAGTCTTATTAAGGTAATCCATTGAAATCTTAAATTTTTTACTTTTTTAATAATAATTTTTCTCATTAGATACTATAAAAAGTGTTCTAGGAAAACCTAAATTTATTTGTTTATTTACACAATGGCTTTGCCAATATTCACTCGAGTCAAATGAATGCACCAAATTCTAGATCATAATGTGCTCCCATAACCAAATCCAAGTTGAATTGAAAGTTATGTGATCAAGGTGTGTATGTTATTTAATGGATGTGTGATCAGCTTAATTTTCAAGTGGACACTTCATGGTCCACATTCCATGATCTGTGCTTTTTTATTATGGACCACTATATCCATTAAGTTACCATTTCATTTACAATTCGGCACATGTGTGGGGTTTATTTCATTTTAAATATAACATGTAGCTTGGTGTTAAACTAACCTGTGGGTACCTCTTTTTTTTTTCTTTGTCATTAAGTATTTGTACTTATCCATTTCGAATACTAATAATTGATGTATGTATATTGACATTTAAGTATGATATTTAGTTAACGTCCAATAAGAATGATATTTAGTTATGTAAGTGTGTAATTTAGCAAGTGCTTCAGAACATAAATATAGATACTGAAATAATGAAAAGAAAATAAATAAAGGCGTCTTTATGGCTAAAATTTTCAAGATTTTTTATATTTCTACTTCAATTAGCAAGATATAACATTTTTTTAACATGGGTTAATTTTTAATTTTAATGTTTTTACTTTATTTACCAAAATCTAGTTTTAATTTTCTCTTCTGATTTCTGATGATCACAGTGTCGTATAAGTACAATACTCAGACAAAATTGTCTTAAATTGGCCCCACACCGAAAGATAAAGATGTAATTTTGGAACCAAATATGTGGAGATAACATAAAGCACTATTTAAATGTCAATGGTTCACTTATCTACCCGCCCCAACAATGAATGTCAAATTGATACCATGCTTATATGAATTTCAAATTTTCCATATTTCAAAGACAAATGGCATTTAAGCCATTGACTAGGATTTCCATTTGTTGCCAACCAAAGATGACTGAGACAGAAGATATGACTTTGTTTCCTTCCCTCTATTCAATGTTGTCCATATCAACTATAAGATAAGTTAGGTACCTGAGGTGGTGATTCAAAAGGGATGATTTTTTGCTTACACTCTCTCATAGTCATATCCATGTTTGGCCAATCACAGATGTTTGGATTTCAAGATTTGGGTCTTGATATTAAAACTTAAAAGAATAGTTACTCTGTTGAGTTAGTTTTGATGGAGACTTCATATGATTAAAGACAACTTCAATAGTGATTTTGGGTTTAGTAGCTTGTATAGATTAAAATTCTTGCCGCCAATGGCAATAATCAATTGGTAAATGTTAACCTTTTATAAAAAAAAAAGAATATAAATTGTTAACATTGAAACAATGAAACCTTTTCAAAGTGATCAAGTGGTAAATGCGGAGAGCAATTTTGAATGGTACATGAATTATGTTAAATCTATTAACTTGTGATAACGTTATATTAACCTAACCGGTAACTCATCTGTAAAAGTGAACACACCAAACATTGTCAATTAATTCTCACTGCTATCAGGATAAGAAAACTTTGTACCTTTTAAACCAATTCAGTACTTCAACAGTTACATTACATCAAAAGTATACAGTTCAAGTAAGAGAAGGAAAGAAAATGACCCATGAAAGTAAAATATCAAGCATTGCATGAAACAAAATCACCATTTTTAATTGCTCTCCGAGCAAATTAAGGATACTTTTCATGTGTTTAATCAAGCTTGGCTTAGGTCCAATGTCAATTCCAAAACGCATGTCTGAGTTGATCACAACAAAATTACAATTCTAAACTGAAACAAAGATTTTCTCTCCAGCAGCAGGCAATGCATCTAACATGGTTTTAAAGTCAACATCCTCATGAGTGTTGAGCACTTGAAATATTAATACTCTCAGAAATAGAACAATTTTCAAATTTCAATGTCTCAAGGAAAGGATATTTAGAAAACATTTCAAGAAACCACTGGTCTGAAATAACAGTACTATTCCAAGACCATGAGTACAACAGCCTCAAATTTCTGCAACTATCAAAATCCAGCTTGTAAGGCACATCTCTGTTATTAGGAATATAACACAAGCTCTCAAGATTTGGAGCATCAATATAAACCGCCTGTATTCCTTCAACATCAACTCCTTTAAGCTTTTCTAGACCACACATACTTAGAGAATGTCGTGAAGTATAATTTTGGGCAAACCAGAGATTTGATCCATTTTCTCAGTTACAAGTATATCCCTAAAATCAAGTAGAAAATCAGCAACATATACTACAGAGAGGCCATGTGAATCCCCAGCTGCAAAAAAATCACACAAGTTGCAATATTAAAGAAAATTGTTCACCAGAAAAGTGAGTTTGATGCATTTTACTGGCTGGTGTCATAAAAAAGATAAACCCCTAAATTGTATATTTCTACCCTTATATGTACACACATCACACAAAGCTAAGCGTCTTAAATTAAGAATAAACTTATACATTTCTTCATCAGGACACAATTTCAAGAATTCCAATGACACATCTATACCTATCTCACACCATTTCTTTCATGAAACTAGACAATATCACAAAGTGTAGTTATAAATTATAATCTACTATTAAAAAGCGAAGCTATTGTGAATTCCGATCAAGTCTCTTTTTTTTTCGGTAAATAAACAACTTATATTAGGGACCAATAATTTTTAATGATTTTGATTATTATTTGGTCAGCTCAAATATTAAATTATCTTTAACAAATATATTTTATTATTTTATGTGTATAAATTTTAATAAATATAAGTGCAAACCGTATTATTTCATGCGTATAAATTTTAGTAAACATAAATATAAATTATGTATTTATGTGTAACCTCTTATAAATGTGGGTGAAAAATACTAACATTGCATTGCTGATGAAAAAAAATAGAAATTTAGAGTATTCTCAAATATAGAATATTAATAAAAGAATTTGAATTTTCTAAAGTAAAAAATTAGTCATTATTGATTTCATAACTTTCATAAAATGTGTATCCATTATTTTAATTTAAGAGTAATTAACTTCTCACTTTATTATTTTATCATTTTACTAATCTTCTCATTTTAGAGAATTTTGATCCCAAATCAAAACATAAAACTACTAGAATCCATTATTTTGACACCATCATATGAACAACCCTTATGCAATATATTAGCGGCCCCAAACAACAAAATCATAACTCCTATTATTGTTAGTACCAAATATGACATCTCAAACTCAATTTACCAAATAAGTAATGTATATCAGTTGATAATAGAAAGATTACAGTTCTAACATAAAACCAACTCTTTCATGAGCATAACATGTTGGCAATGCATCTAACATGGTATCAAAGTCAGCGTTCTCATCAATCTTGAACGTAAAAAGAACCTTGACACTCTTCAAGGCATGCCACCAACATTTTGAATTACTTGAACTGCAGTGGCACTCTTCCTCGCTACCCATCAGCATCTCACACAAAAACTGTTGTTTTTTGCAAAATAACAAACGGAGTTAGAAAGAACATATTGATGAAAAAGTATAAACACAAATGCAGTCACTACTGGGATGGAAGTACTGTTGTAAATGCAAGACTCAGAAAATTATTGGAGGAAAATGACATACCTCAATGAATGCTTTACTATGAACATGAGAGCAAAAACTAACTGAAATAAAGTTCGGGCAGCAATTTGAAAGCAAGTAATTCATAAAAGGGAAATAAAGAGCTTCATCTTTCGGAGAAAACTGTATTTCCAAGCGTTTTATAGTTGGAGAAATAGATGAAACTTGGAATGCACCCTGCTCTGGTTTACTCTACAGAATTCAGACAAACAAACAAATAAATAAAATAGGCAAATTTACAAGCAGAATGAACCAGTGTAGTAGAAAGTGTATACTTACTAGAAGTGAGCGACAGATAAAGAGGGAGATTAATGCCAAAATCCTTTGGGGATTAATGTTTTGGACGAATTTCCTCAAGCTACAAAGGTTCGGAAAATCCACAATGCTAAAACTATTGACTTCCAATTGATTAGAACTTTTCTGAAAAGATAGACCAGGTGGGTGGTTTCCCTCATAGGCAAATGATAATAAATTTCGAGCATCAATGTTAAGCTCCTGCAAGTTAGAGCAGTGTGATAACTTCAAGACCTTGAGTTGAGCACTCGAAATATTAATCCTCTCAGACATATAGCAATTGCCTAGTTTCAAACTCTCAAGGAAAGGAAGCTTAGAAAATAGTTCAAGAAACCATTTGTCTCCAATATCAATGCTCTTCAAATTCCATAAGCGCAACCATCTCAAATTTGTGCAATTATCTAAATTCAGCTTGAAAGATGCATATGGATGAATACAATAATCTAAGCTCTCAAGATTTGGAGCATCAATATATACTTCCTGCATTCCTTTAACATTAACTTTCTTGAGCTTATGTAAACCATGCAAGAATAGTGATTCCACAGAACTGAACTCAAACACCGGAGGAATTTCTCAAGTTAGAGGGTTATATACAGCACAATCAATCACGGTTAAATCTTCAATTAGAGGACAATGAAAAATGAGATGATCTATAATCCCTTCATGTGCAAAAAGTAGTCTATATAGAGTTATTATTCTCAATGAGTAAAGCTTGATGGAATGGGTGAGGAATGCTTGCTCAAATCTGATTCGTCCCATCAACACCAACTTAGTAAGTGATTTGGATTCAATGATACTGAGTGGAAGCTCATAAAACCTGTCCACACTGTCTCCCAATACAAAGCCACCAGGGAGGCCAAGCTGTAAATGTAATACTTCGCCACCACTTTCAATAGCCATCTTCATCCATAGATCAACACGGTGGGCCATATACTTATGGTCTACATAGTCCATGATAAGCTTGAATTCTTTGATTGCTATGCCTAGGTCACGGAGCGCTTTTCTCCCATGGAAAAGTCTAGGAGTCAGCAACTTTATTAAATTCTGACAAGCATATAACCAGCTAAAGAAAAATGAATAATTCCACACCATTGGATGAAATCTCACACCATTAAAAATATCATTGATGGCTACTTAATGGCTACAAATCATAAAAATTGCTAGCTCCTAACACTCCTCTTCTCCCAACATAGTCAATAACTTTGTCTAGTTTGATATAATTGTTTAGCGTTACATCTTGACTCCTAAAAGGTTGATCGCTGCAAATAGACAATATCGGAAACGTAGACCATGTTTCTCTCCAAGCCTTTGATAAAACACTAGTGCTGGCAGAATCTCTATCCGAAAGTCTTGCGAGAATGTCATGAAGTATAGCTTCTGTCAAACCAGATATTTGGTCCATTTTTTCCCAGCTTCAGTACTAATAGGAAGTATAATATCATAGACGGATACATTGCCATTCGTAAATTGCGAAGAAAGAAAGCAAACAAAAAAACGCACGTATTAATTACATTTTTATTATCAAAATGATTCATCTTGGAAGCGAGAGATCTATGACTATGAATGACTTTTCAACTAACTACAGTGATGAGATTTTTCATAGTAAAATTCATAAAATATTAATCAAATTTTCATCATGACCCAAAAAAAATAAGATTTAAGAGCATCTCATCTATTTTTTAATTGTTTATACACATATCGAGAGTCTTATTCTCTCTCTAAATTTTTTTTTATAGATTTTTCCATCCAATTTTATTGACATGTTTATTAGGCCTATTACCATCTCGTATCTCTTTTGCACAGATAATCAAAAATAGTTCAGTATTTCAATTATCTCATTTTATTTTTATAATTTCTACTTCTCTTTTATTTGTTGCATCTTCGTTTTCAATATTCATTTGATTAGAACTTCTTGAATTTAGTTTTGGCGCCATACTATATAAATTATAAATTATATCAAATTTTATAATGTATAACGTTAATGAAACCAAATATAATGTAAATAATAACAGTGAATATAATAACACACTAAATAAAAATAAAGTACTATGATAAAAAAAACAAATAATAATAACATAAATGATAACAAATTAATAATAATGAAATAATAACCAAAAAATAAAAAACTAATATGAATCTCTCAACCCACTTCTAGAAGCCATATCCCAACAATTCTTAGATAAAGGGACGGTTATCCACCTAAAAAGGTGGCACTACTCCAATGGTGGTTATTGGATCACCACTATAAATACCCTGACACTCCTCAGGTATCTCTAAGTTCCAATACATTCTAAACCTGCTTAACCCCATGCTGACCTAGGCATCGGAGTGTCTTTGCAGGTACCACCCCCCATCTCTTGGAACACACAACTCGGAGGCAGCTCCCAGATGTAAACCAAGTTGGAGACCACACTCCTCCTGCGCTTGGGCCTCACAAACAAGCCCAACCACCGTCCGGTTCTAGGTAAGCCCTGGAACATTGGCGCCGTTGCCGGGGACCTGGAGCTCAACTCTTGATAATGGCGGATGATCAACAACATAGTCAGACAACCACTCGACATGAATAAGATGCAAGCATGTTAAAAAGAAACTGGAATACAGTTTCTATGGATACCAAAAATTCCGTAAAAACTTCTCCCAATGGGCAGAGGTTATCAAATAGGGATGATGATTCTACTTCTACAGTTAAATTGGATTAAACAAAAGAGAAGAAAGCACCTTCCCAAGGCCATTGTAGAAAGCAAACCAAGACGAACTCAAAAGCCAATTGAATAAAAGAATTTTCAATTCAGAAAATTCAATTGGCAAAAGAAGTTACGTGAAAAAAAAAGACGAACTCGAAAGCCAATTGAATAAAAGAATTTTCAATTCAGAAAATTCAATTGGCAAAAGAAGTTACGTGAAAAAAAAAAAGACGAACTCGAAAGCCAATTGAATAAAAGAATTTTCAATTCAGAAAATTCAATTGGCAAAAGAAGTTACGTGAAAAAAAAATGAACTCGAAAGCCAATTGAATAAAAGAATTTTCAATTCAGAAAATTCAATTGGCAAAAGAAGTTACGTGAAAAAAAAAAGAGGAAAAGGGAACGTGACTAATCCCAACCTCTTCGTGAAATAGGATGGACAATGACATCTGTGCCAACTTACAATCTCGAAAAAATCTATGATACCCACTCATGGAATGGAGCAGTTGCATGTTCCAAATACACAGCATCAGCCAATCTGAATGCAACCCAATCCGACAACGAAGTGATGAATCCAGTTTTTTCTTCAGTGGATTCACATGTCAATTACAACAGAGCAGTGAATAACACAAAAAACACAAAAAATTCTCATGGTACATCTTTCGTTGGTTGCTCACAAATTACATCACTGCCAATGAATATGGAAAGAAATATTCCTGTGGTAGAATTTGATGTTGTTTGCACACCAATAAAGATGGATGTCTTCCAGGAAGAAAACTGGAATCCGATCCAAAGAAAAAAGAAAGTCAGGGTGACAAAGTCCCAGTCTTCATTGGAGGGGATGATGGTCAGACTTTTCTTCAAAGGTCGGATGAGCTGGGAGCTCACAAAGAAAATCTGACCTCTTTTAGAGAGCTCATGAAGAAAAGTCCGACCTCTTTTAAAGGTCAGACTTTACAACAAGGTCGGATGAGCCGGGAGCTCAAAAAGAAAATCCGACCTCTTTTAGAGAGCTCATGAAGAAAAGTCCGACCTCTTTTAAAGGTCAGACTTTACAACAATGTCGGATAAGTTTGGAGCTCACAAAGAAAATCCGACCTCTTTTAGAGAGCTCATGAAGTAAAAGTCCGACCTCTTTAAAGGTTAGACTCTACAAATGAGGTCTAAAACCTCATTTGCTCAGAAGAATCCGACCTCTTCAGAGCCGACAAGGGAAAAACCCAACCTCTTTTTGGAGTTTGTGAAAAAATTCGACCTCTTTCATGATCAACTCTACAATGAAGTCGAAAATCTCGAAGATTACCAGAAAGAAATTCCGACTTCTTTTAAAAATCAGAGTCTACAATGAGGTCAAAAAACTCCAAGCTTAGAAAGAAAGTCCGACCTCTTTCCAAGCTTAAAAAGAAAAATCCGACCTCTTCTAAGGATCCAAGCTTATGAAAAAAATCTAACCTCTTCTGGGGATTCAAGTCTACAAATAAAAATCCGACTTCCTTTAAGAGCTTACGAAGAAAATCCGACCTCCTTTAGAGGTCAGACTACAATGAGGTCAAAATCTCTGAATTTATAAAGGAAAATCCGACCTCTTTTAGAGCTCACAAAGAAAAGTCCGACCTCTTTTAAAGGTCAGACTTTACAACAAGGTCAGACAGGCTTAGAGCTTATAAAGAAAAGTTCGACTTCTTTCTTGAGGTACAACTTCGAGAACCAGATCCCAAGCATAAATGGCCATGAGAAGGTCATACGGAGAAATTTCTCAACTGACAACCTCGTCTTCCAAAATGACATCGGACCAAAATCGGACGAAAAAAAGCCAACACCAAAATGAAAAGATCCAACAAAGTCACTTAAGACTTGAAAAAGAACTACTACAACATACTCGACTTACTCGAAAACAATCTACCTAGATTGTGCCATGTCTACAACAAAAGGGATACTACAGCTAGAAAAGCGCACCTTACTCCCTAATGCACACTTTTCCTGACTTGAAGTGACGAGATCCAAAGTGGTGTAAGAAGTTATAAATGCAAATCGTGGTCCGACCTCATTAAGCCACTTGTACTAAATCAAGCTGGCAAGGGGCAAACCTAAAACGAATTGCACAAATAACTTAAGGACAACATGATCATAATCAAACATCAACACGAAGAGGATGTAAACCCGACCTCACAACAATTTGTTTAAAACAAATTGAGAAAGGATGGCGATTTATAAGAATGCCTCCTCAAGCCAAGAGATAAGTATCCGACCTTACTAAGTTGACACAACAAGTATAAAACAAGTTATCCGACCTCCCAAAAAGAGAGTCCAAAATAACTTGTAAAAGTCACATAGCAACAAATAGTAAGATTCAAGAATGGCATGACTGAATACTCGAGTCTGACTTTATGAAGCTCGACCTCGAGTAGGGGCACTGGTTTATCATGAAAGCTAAGTCCAAAATTATTAAAAATCAAAGACAACATTCTACAGTGATATCAGAGCACGAAGAAAGAACTCGACCTCCTTCCAGAATTCTGAGAGCAAACTCAGATAAGAAAAGAGGTTTAGAGAAATTCTACAATGAAGTGGATAACATTCAAGTTCAAAAAGAAAAGCTTGACTCCCTTCCGGAAATTCGAGAGCAAACTCGAATAAGGAAAGAGCTCTTGAGACAAAGGATGACTACGAGATTCGCCGCAAAATACCTCATCTTGATAAGAAAAAATATCAGGCTACTGAGTTCGGGCGAAGGAAAGCTGACAACAAAAAGGATAGGACCCTACAAGATTACTGAGATCTTAGAAAAGGGCTACTACAAAGTGTCCGACCTCAAAGGTGATAAACTACCCAGGTCGCGACACACCTCCAACATAAGGAGATAATACAATTTCTTATGAAAATTGATTTTCTACAATTAACACACACCAATTGAAGCTCGATAAACCGCGAAAATCACGGGCCGATCATATAGAAATCGCCTGGATGAAGCGACGAGGAACCAATTGGTGGAAAGAAGTTACATATACGAATTGGAAAGAAAACACCTCAAAACAGCTCGGACCAAACGAGTTGAAAAAGTTGTGTTTAGAACAAGTCGCAAAAGTAACTTAACTAAATATGCCCCTCAAGGCATAAATACGATCTAACAACTTGATCCACACAGATAACAAATGGATCGTACAAAATCTCAAGCCCACGATCTCATCTCTACAAGTTCTAAAAATAAACGACCTAGTCGTATAAAATGGAACAATTTCACAAAAACAAGTTGTTCCAAGAAAACTCGTTCTAGTATTCACAACAACATAAGGATAACTCGGATTAACCGAGTTATGCCAGTCAACCATATTTTCAACGAAATTGTGTCAAGCACAAGTCGTGTCTATCTAAAAGCAAAGCTTTAAAAATGATTTGTATCAAAACAAATCATTAAAGCAAAGCATTAAAAAGTGATTTGTATCAAAATGAATCACTTCAACAAAATGACTCGTATAGAAACGAGTTAAAAAGGAAGAATTGTAAACGTTTTTGAACAAAATTGAAACGTAAAAACTATCCTCCAAAACAACTTGGATAAAACAAGTTGCATCATACACAAGGATGACAACCTTATAAAAACTAGAAAGGGGAGGGAATAAGCATATAATCCATTCACCTAAGGCGCTAATTTATGCTCGATAAAGCGCAAAAATCACGAGCTGACATTTTCAATGGTCGCTCGGATAAAGCGACGAGGTACAAATTGGTGTCCAATGGTTATAATACGGCTTGATGATTTAAAATAACTCAAGCCCATGAGTTGAACAAAATCGAGTAAAAAATAACCATATGATCTAAGCAATTTGTATTAAAACAAATTGCACAAAACAACTTGATATATAACGAGTTGTGCTTCAAAAAAGTGACTTGTATAAAAAACAAGTCATCTATAAACTCAGAATGAATGAGTTCAACAAAAAAAGGCTTCATTCAAAAATCCTTTCTGCTTGATTGCTCGAGTCCGACTTCATAAAGCTCGACCTCGAGCAGGGGCATAATGGATAAAGCAACAAAGTCCGATGGTTATAAAGATGATCTGGTACTTTAAAAGGACTCAAAATAAATAATTTGTACTTGAAACAAGTTGTGAAGTCCTAAGCAAACAGCTCGAATTTAAATGAGTTGTATGAAATTAGATCAAGAAATAGCCACGTTTTAATTAAACGATTTGAAATAAAACAAATCGTAAGACCTTGAAACTACTCGCATCGAACGAGCTAGATGAGGTTATACTAAAAAATAATTACGAGTTTTGAAATAAACGATTTGTATCAAAACAAGTCGTAAGAAATCAGAATAAGTTTCAGAAAGGTGATTTGTATTAAAACAAGTCATGTATTCTCAAAACAACTCGAATTGAACGAGTTGTATGAAACTAGGACAAGAAATATTCTTTGGTTAAGCAAGATGTGCTAAAACCAATCATACAGAGCCTACAAGCCCAAGTTCAAATACTCGAATCCAACTCTTAAGAAAAAGAGATTGAACTCGAGTAGGGGCACTGTTCATACACTGGCCCAACACTAAGGCCCAGGTCCAAATACACCAAAAGACCCAATCCAAAGATTGGCCTTCGTTATTCACCGACCTCTTTAGAAGAGGTCGGACTCAACACAGACTTCTTTCCAAAGAAGTCGGGCTCAAGAGATAGCTGACAGATAACACTTATTCAAATAAGTAACTGCCCCTAAAATCTCTCAACCCACTTCTAGAAGCCATATCCCAACAATCCCTAGATAAAGGGATGGTTATCCACCTAAAAAGGTAGCACTACTCCAATAGTGGTTATTGGATCACCACTATAAATACCCTGACACTCCTCAGGTATTTCTAAGTTCCAATACATTCTAAACCTGCTTAACCCCATGCTGACTTAGGCATCAGAGTATCTTTGCAGGTACCACCCCCCATCTCTTGGAACACACAACTCGGAGGCAGTTCCCAGATGTAAACCAAGTCGGAAACCACACTCCTCCTGTGCTTGGGCCTCACAAACAAGTCCAACCACCGTCCGGTTCTAGGTAAGCCCTGGAACATATATATATATATATTGATATTAGTATTTTTTTTATCTTCGTTTGTACTTTGAAAATCAAATAGTCCTATTTATATAATTTTCAGAAATCAAACTCTCCAAATCTTTCGATTTTTGTATTTCAAATTACACGAAGTCACTTAACACCTAACAATCCATCCACCAAATAAATACTATTGTCAGCTCAATATAAAAAATAAAAAGCGTCAGACTTTATCCTTTTTATCACTAAAAAATAAATTTCAATTTTTCAATAACAGAAAAAAAAAGAGGAGGTGAAAAAATAAACTTAACTTCTCCAATAGAATGTGTTTGGGGTAATTTGAAGAGTGTAGAAACATGGTTCCTTTTTGTAAAGATGATGTGAAATAAATGAGCTAGAAGAATTGGAAGTTTTGGATTAGATTTCGGTTTTTCGTTTTCGCTCCTAGAATTAATTTTCATTTCTGTTCCATTTTCTGTTATGGGAGAATAATTGTTTCCATCTCATTTTTTGTGTTTTCAGCATTCTTTACGGAGTCCCATTTTTCATCTTCTTTTTTTTTTTTACCAAAGATATGAGACTCGAACCCGCAACCTCTTAATTGAGTATGGGGAGACTATGCCATTTGAGCTATTACTTATTGGCCATTTTCCATCTCCTTATATTTAACATTCATATGAAAATTATAATAAAAATATCAAAAAAATAAAAAAACAAAGTATAAAATATTATTTCAAACACACAAATATATCTTATCCAAGATTATAAGTCCAGAAATATAACATAGCAAATTATAGTCCATAAAATAAAATCTTGAACAATAGCATTAGGTTTTTTCAATGAGTAAAATTATTAAAAGAATCCCTATATTAGAAATAAAGTAAGGATAATTAAGTAAGATAAAAAATTCGGAGAATTATTGGGGATGGGACGGGGATCCCCGCTCGGATCCCCGCGCTTGTCTTGAGAGAATTTCGCTCCTCATCCCATTCCCACGAAAAAATTTTCCACCATTGAAACCCCATTCGGAGCAAGCCTTGCGGGGATCCCCACTTCCTGGAGATTTTTGACACTCCTAATTTTACGCTTTCACTTTACACGGGCCAAAAGAGAGAAAAATGGGTTGAATTCTTTCTTATTTTAAAACAACTCCAAGTAAATTAGTTAAATTCTTTTAAAAAATTTAATTTTTATTTTATTTATAAATCAAATTAAAAAAATCTTGTTTTTAAATTAATTTTTACATTTTTCATATATTTAGTGTTTGTTTGAGTATCATTATTTTGATAAAAAAAAATTTAATAGAAAAAGATTTTTTTTTTTTATGTTTTAACATGTTTGACAAATTTTTAGTAGTAAAAGTCAAAGTACTAGAAAAATTAAAATATATTTTTTTGAGAAGCTGTAATTTACATCTTTTTTAAAATTTTTCTTTTTAAAATTTTTTTTCATGTAATAAATAAGCAAAAAAGTGTTTTTATATTGTTATACCTAAACACAATTGATAGATAAAAAGATCTTTTTACATGAGATACTCAAACATAAAATTACTTATATCTTTTCATAAAATCTTTTAAAAAAAGATAACTTGAAAAAAAATTTTTTTTTAAAACTCACCCAAACAAACCCTTAATATATTAAATGTCCAAAATATTCTTATTTATAATTAATAAAATAATTTTATCGAAGATAAAATTATAAAAATAAAAATTTAATTCACATAAAAGTTATTTTAAACTAAAAAATTAAATTTATTCTATTAATATATTATAGTCCTTCCAAATTATAGAATTGAGTTTGAAATAGAAATTATTTTTTTAAAAAGAAAATAGAATTTTTTTCGATATTAAATAATTTTAAACAAATTCCTTTTATGAAAGGTGTAATAATATTTTTTTTGTGACTAAACAAAAAAAAGAAGAAAAAAAAAAAGAGACAAAGCCAAATTAATTGGCTAGGTTCATATCTAAGTCTATTTGATGTTGAGTTCAGTTCACGGTTGAATCCAAGTTGAATAAATGTCCGCACCAAAAGCAACTATTTTAGCTATACAATTTACAATACTATTCGTATTTACCTAAATTAAAACAATAGATACTCTCTAATTCCAATTCATAACCTCCTCTATATGCTTTGCTAAATCTTATTTTAAAATATCATTACCAAATATCTTTTGGTTTATCAAAAAAAGGCTTCTACATAGTCTGTTTCCCAAACGGGCCTGCTACACATACAAGCAAAAAGGCCTTACAAGTTATCCAAGCCCCAGCCCACAAACAATCCACACGCGCAGAGAAGAGCATTGAATGGGGCGTAACATTCACGCGCTCCACTCAAACGGTTACGCTTCGCGTAAACCGCCCCCTTAATGGCAGACTCTTCCACTTCTTCCACTTCTCAAAGCCATTCAGAGAAAAAGCAAACGTTCCATTTTCGAGCATCATTCGATACTGAAAATATACAACTCGTCGCTAATATTCGAAAATTCCATCAACACAACATAGAACTCTCGATCAAGAATCTCCAGAGAAAACAAAGCTATCATACTCAAGGTACGTTACATTACCATTCCTGTATATTTTCCACATTTCGAAATTGAAGAACTAGGTTTTACTGTTCTTCTACGTTGTTTTACGTTTTACTGTTCTTCTTGCTCTACGTCTCATTTTACAGTTTATGATGTTCTACTTGTTCTAGGTTTTACTGTTATTCTTGGTTCTATGTTACACT
>NC_029793.2:6433258-6436511 GCF_000816755.2 Arachis ipaensis | reverse complement strand
TGACTGATATATATGGGTGTATCTGAATCATATCTATGGGTGTATCTTACTGATATCTATGGGTATATCTGACTCATATCTGTGGGTGTATCGTACTGATATCTATGGGTGTATCTGACTCGTATATATGGGTGTATCTTACTGATAACTTTGGGTGTATTTTTCATTTCAGAAAAAATGGCAGCGAGAAACCAACCTGGAAGAAATGTAAGAACAAATATATGTCTTAGATGAAATCAGTTTTATATAATAGAAACATATCTGACTATAATTTTATTTTTGTTTACAGCAAACAAAAGACCTTAAGTGTGCAACACATTTGTTAAATGATAAATTCAGAAACATGAGTGAGGAGAAGAAAACGATTGTGAGGGATTTAGGATTCGGTGGCTTGATGCACATCCCACCACTAAGGGTGCATCACCAAGTGTTAAGGGAGTTGGCTAACAACTTCAAATTAGGGGAGAACAGACTGGAAACTGGATACAGTTCTTTTAAAATAACACAAAAAAAAATAGGTGATGCGCTTGGCATCAACGCAACAGGTAACTTGCTAAAAATTATAGGTGTATATTAACTGACGCTTGGGTGTATTTTAGTTGATGCTTGGGTGTATTTGAACTGATATTCATACTTTGTTGTTTTCATTTTTGTAGGAGATCTATTTCCTCATAAAGTCGATTATAAGAAACTTTCTGAGGATGACAAAGAAATTTTTAGAAGATTCCAGGGTAAGACCCTCAAAAGTCTTACAGATGAGATGATGGATATTGGCGTTGGTAACGAAGAGGATCGCCTAATGTTCAAGAGGATTTTCATCCTCTATATACAAATGGCGTTCCTTTTACCAACGACAATAAACAAAATCTTGCCTGTGCACCTGGCCCCAATTTTTGATATGAACACCATAATAGAGAGAAACTGGGGAGGGCATGTTTTGAGTTTTATCGTCAAGAGCATAACTGACTACAAGGAGAAAAAGAAAAAGGCAATTGATGGCTGCCTCTTTGCCCTGATGATAATTTATTTTCATCTTTCTAAAAATAAAGGCAATAAGAGGGCTGAAAGACCGCCAAAACCCTGGATTGCCAACTGGAGTAAGGAGCAGTTGGACGAAAGAATGACGGCAGAAAGAGAGGAAAATATGGTAAGTGAACATAATATGTTGGGTGTATTTTATTTACCTGAATGCTGCTAACTAAAATTTCTAATGTTTCAGGGGATTGTAAAGATGGCGCAAACAAGAGAGAAAATGAAAAAAATAGAGAAAAAAGAAAAAAACAAGAAATAAAAAAAACAAAAAAGGAAGGCAAGTTCAACATCGTCTTCGGAGCAAGAAATAACTGATAGTGACAGTTCTACCTCTGAGTCTGAGACTCAAGAAGACTCAGAGGATTCACCAATAAAACAACCCAGCAAAAGGGGAAAAAAGTAAGTACCATACTTGGGTGTATTTTCTTTATCGAGTTGGGTGTATTTTGTGGAACCATTTGGGTGTATTTTGTTTATGAAGTTGGGTGTATGTTGTTTATTAAGTTGGGTATATTTCGTTTGTTGTGTTGGGTGTATATTGTCCATTCAGTTGGTTGTATCATGTGCATTCATTTGGGTGTATTTTATATCTTTAGTATGTTCTAAATAATGATTGTTTGCCTTCCAGAATGGACTCCAAAAAAAGAAAGAAGAGTCAAGAGGATGAGGATTCTGATTCAGAATCTGAATCAACTGATGAGTAATGTTTTGAAATTATTACTCCTTTCTTTTGGCTTAATTATCAAGATTTCGTGTATTAACTGAAGTGTCTCTTATTAACTTATAGAAGCGAAGAATCATCACCGGTGAAGAAGCAAAAAAAAAAAAAAAAGAAAAAGACACAAAGAACACCAAAAAAGTAAGCACTTCTTTGAATAATATTCCGTGATAAAATTAATTTTTTATTTCTGATTCATACTTGTTTTTTCCACCCAGAACACAATCCAAAAAGAAAAAGGTTGTTGTTGAGTATTCATCTCCTGAAGAAGATCAATCCTATGATGGGTACAGTACTTCGTAAGCTATATTACCGTCTATCATCATAATTATTTTTGTTAACATCTTCTTTTATGAATGTAGTGACAGATATAAAATAGGAAGTGAAGATCTAGATGAATTGTTAAGGGAAAACAATGAAAAATCTGCTGCAGAGGGGTATGTCTTGTTGGGGTGTATATTTCAGATTTTAGTGTGTTTTCTTTGCTAATAATTGTTTCTTGTTTCGCAGGGAGAAGGAAGCTGACCTGCGATCGACAGAAGGTCGCTATGTCTCCTCTGAAACGTAAGAAGCATTATTTAATAAAATCTTTTTATCATGATTTACGTGTATCATATTTTGTCTGAATAACATGAAATCTGTTTAGAATACCGGACGTGAACTTGGGAAGTGATGATCCTTCCTCTCAAGGACACACAGAACAAAGTAGTGTAAACAGGCCTGCAGAGAGCATGTAATTTCTCTTTCAAATAACCGTTACTTTTGTTCTTTTATTACCTTCTACTTCTAATTCTGTATATATTTTTTTTAGAAAAAAAGCCCTTTATTATTTTATTCGAGAAAAAAAAGGCAGGAAAAAAAAAGCAAAAACTGCAATTATGTAAGTTCTCAAAAAACAAAGCCTGTCTTCCTTTTGAATTGTTCGGGTGTATTTTTTGACTTTTTTTTGGTGTATTTTAGGTTGAGTCTGGTTCAAGAGTTAGCCAGTGAGCCAGATGATTCGAATATAATGGTTGTGAGGGAAGAGACACCGTCGGAAGCGCTTGCAATGTGAGTTTTTCAAGAATATTTCAACCTTATAACCTTATTATTTTCAAAGGCGTTGTTAACCTTTCATTTTTCTTCTTGTTTAGAGTTCCGATTCAAGTTTTTGTGTCAGTGTCCCAAACAACCACTGTGCCGGAATTTGAAGAAACACCTGAGACAGATTTTGAACCAACCCCTCTGCTACAAATTGAAGGAACTACAAAAACGTAAGAAATAGTATTGGGTGTATATTTGTTTAGAGTTTGGGTGTATATTGGGTTACAGTTCGGGTGTATATTTGCTTACAGTTTGGGTGTATATTGTTCCTGAATAGTTTTTTTTCATCATGATTAATTTGATGTGCCGTGCAGCACTCCTGACCCCCCCCCCAACAACTTGAAGAAAGCACAGCCACACTTCCCCCAGCTCCATCTAAAATGTAAGTTCATCAGAGTAAAATCAATGTTTGCTTATCAT
>NC_029793.2:6424435-6433188 GCF_000816755.2 Arachis ipaensis | reverse complement strand
ACTGTAAGTTGGCTCTGTGTTCTTTATTTTAATAGATAGGTGTATTTCAATTCAATATAAGGTGTATGTATGTTTTGCTTTGGGTGTATTTCATTCGAGTGTATTACTAATTTGTTTTGTTTTTTAAGGGATATGTAATTTCAAGAATTAGAGCATATGCCGGCGGGGCACCTCTGAAGAAAAAGGAGAATGAGTTGGAAATTAAAGCAACATACGTTAAAATCTCAGGCCAAAAATCAAGGTATAAATTTGTGACTCTGAACATTAAACTTTCCTAAATGAGATTTGTAATTTATTTTCTTCGTTTTCAGCTATGACTGTGCTATTTACGTTATGAAGTGTCTTGAGTTAATTGAGCCCGAAAACATTAAAAGGGCAAAGTATGAATGGGATAATTGGCTACAGGTAACTGTCTTTAAAACTATATAACTCTGTATTACTTTACTGGAATTAATATTGTTGTTTAAACAGAATATACTTTTTAATTGTAGGAGGAGGTGGACCACTATAGAGTAGAATATGCTTCGCGGATACTATTCAGTGAAATGAATAAAGAGAGAGATCAAGCAATTAGAGCGAGTAATGCAATAAGACTGTCCAAGCCATCCTCAGTATTATTGAGTCCATTTTATCAGATAAATTCTACTGATATTGAAACTGAGTAATCTAACTGCTAGCTAGTTTGTAAATTGAACAAATGCTGTAAAAATTTGCCATTTATAAACAACTTCTGTTCAATGAAATTTTTTTCCATAGTTAAACTGTCTGTGCTGTTAAACTGTCTGTGCTGTATTCAAAAGCTCTGTATTACAGGTGGTAAAATATGAAGGAAAACATCAAGGCAGATCGAAACACAAATTATAAACTTTTACACCGAACGGAAGTTTAATATACACCCAAGATTGCTTAAATATACACCCAAATTGTCTGTGTTGTTAAACTGTCTGTGCTGTATTCAAAATGTATGAATTACAGGTACTATAATATGAAGAGAAACATCAAATCAAATATACACCCATAACCTGCGATTTTTTACACCCAAAGAAAGTTGAATATACACCCTAAGATCTATCCCCCCTATGCTTTGAGCCTAAAACCCTGAACCCTAAACACTTAAAACATAAACCCTTACCCCTAACCTGTAAACCCTAAAACCCTGAACCCTAATATTATATATATGTATCTATATATAGAATGTGAATCACAAGAAAATTCAGAAAAATACACCCAAAAGAACAGTGCTTTTACACCCATATTCTGTAACTATACACCCAAAGAGTTATCCCCTGCTCCTGGTACCCTGAACTAATAATTCATAACATGTCCTTGATATTGGCTGGAATTTGAATGCACCACTGATGCAGCATCAAACAAGTTTATCTGAATATAAGAAACTCTAATTGGTCAAACCTCTTGCTTCTTGGCTCCAACAGTGGCTCGTCGTGGCTGCTCTTGATGTGTGTGTGTGTCGCCTCTTTACCTTCTTGCTCCATCGTTCCAGTATATATCTCGGTGACACTTGGCTTACTTGTTCAAAGCTTAACACGCTTAGTGCGTGACGACACAGTATCCCTCTCGACTCGAATAATAAGCATTGGCATTTTACCTCGGCTGCAACTGAGTCGTAAGTAACCACAAACTTGTTGAATATTGAGCTGGAAACTTGTTCTCCGACTTCGTATACTGAATAGCCTAGAGTGGAATTCGTTAATCTGGTGATGCAATTCGCCTTTCCTCTGAATTGCGCTTGGACTTTCCTAAACTTTTGATGAGTGTACACATCTTGAAACTAAGCTTCAATGGAGGATTTGGTTGCACACGGTATGACCGTATGAAAATCTGCAGCATCTGATTCTCTCTCTGCTTGCTCCCGGCTTCCAAGGCAATTATCGTATTGTTTGACGAACTGAATAAGCGAGTTGTTCTGGGTGATAAACTTGTTAAAAAATGAATGCATGCTCTCGCTCCTTTGTGTGCTTCTCATCCCTACCCAGAAGTGGTGATCCAGATATATAGGAACCCATATATGATGGTCTTCATACAGATCTGCAGAATATACCCAAACACAGACTATAAATACACCCGAAAAAACATGCAATTTACACTTCTGCTGCAGATTTTTAACAAACATTACCTGAAAGCCATTTGTTGTCCACAAGACCAAAATTCAGCAGAAAATCATTCCAATTCCTATCGAATGAGTCTTTGCTATGAGAGTTCCAAACAACTTGGCTCATTTCTTGTTCAATATCTGCATGTCCCTTGTACCCGTTTAATTTGCTTGGTATCTTCTTCATGATATGCCAAATACACCAACGGTGAATTGTTGTTGGCATACAGGCCTCTAAAGCCCTTTTTATTGATGCGCATTGATCGGTGAGAAACCCTTTCGGAGCGTTTTCTCCCATGCAACGAAGCCAACATTCAAATAACCATTTGAATGATTCAATTTCTTCGTTTTTCATCAAAGAGCATCCGAGAAGTGTTGACTGACCGTGGTGATTCACCCCGACAAAAGAACCACAAACCAAATTATACCTGAAACAAATTACCATAGTGCAGAATGCAAAATCATTAGGTACACCCAACAAATGCTTCGTATACACCCAAAAAAATAGCCAATATACACCTCTGCGGCAGATTCATAAAAATACATTAATTTAGCATCATAAACAGGGACCGTTTGTTACCTGTTTGTATTGTAGGTGGTGTCAAATGAAATAACGTCTCCGAAATACTCAAAGGCAGCTCTGCTTCTTGCATCGGCCCAAAACGCCAGCTTAATCGATTGATCCTCCTCGAGTTCAAGCTCAAAAAAGAAATTTTGATTCTTCTCTTTCATTCTTAACAAATATTTCCTGAATTCCTTTGCATCTTCTTGTTCGGAAACATTCCACACTTCTCTCATAATGTAATTCCTCACATCCTTTTCGATAAAATTTAACTCGCGGTGACCCCCCGCAGCCGCAACAAATGATTGGTAGGTTTTGCTTGGTCTGATACCGGCCTCCTCGTTATTATCTATTGTACGACGAATGGACATGCTTAGTTCCCTGTGCTGTTTGAGCATCTCTGCTTTACTTGGATAGCAGGGGTGTGAATGATCCAGCACAACCTTTGAAATGATCCAAGCACCGACATCCTTCAATATGTGTATATAAATTCTTGTAGGATAGTTTAAACCGGATGTCGGATTAGTCTTCTCGGTCGGAGATATTTTAGATTTCTATTTTTCCTCTCTGCTACATGTAATAAATTGATTCTTAATCTCGTTTCCCTTCCTATTTGTGCTCCGAACTCTTGTAGAAAAACCTGCAGCCTTGGCGTAGTTCTTGTAAAATTTTACAACATCTTCAAGGGTGGTAAAGGTCATTCCAACCTTCGGAACAAACTGGTCATCAACAACAGAGAGAGGCTGCAGAATACACCATGTCAAAAACTAAAAATACACCCAATCATTGCTGATATAATACATCTGAACCGAAACAACTCAACTAAAATAACAAAAAAAAAAACCATAAACTGTAAATACACAGGCTACAGAATACACCATGTCAAAAACTAAAAACACACCCAATTATGTCTGATATAATACACCCGAACGACAACAACTTAGCTAACATAACACAAAAAGCCATAAACTGTAAATACACCCACACTTCTCGCAAAAATACACCCAAAAAAGTTCTGATCTACACCTGAGCGTCTGCTATAAATTCCAGATAATTAATCAAAACTAATACATTACATTCAATCGACAGATTCATGTTAACGTGTTAGTTTCACAGTCAATGTTCACGAATTATTCAGCTACACAATGCTATTCAAATGACTGCAACAAAATTCAAAGTAATCGTATGTAAATCAAACCTCAGGAACTTCGTTAGATTCAAATTCATAATCCACTTCGCCCTGATTCAGCTGACAATCTGAGGTTGAATCATCCATAATCTTCAAAATGAGTTCAAACTTTGATTTCAGAAAATAACAAATCAAATAGAAAACGAAGCTGGAGTTGCAGAGAGAGGAACTAACGTAAATGACGAAGAACATACCAGTGAGAAAGGAGGGGAAAAGAACGATCGAGAAGAAGCAGGGAAGAGGCGGGAGAAGAAGAATGAGCAAATTTGAAAATAAGGAGAACGAAGAAGGAAACAAATCTTTTAAATTTTGGTAGTTATATATACGCGAGATCTTATATAGCGCGTGTTGTAAGACCTCTAAATTTTTAAAAGTTATTAATTAATTATTTACGATGCATTATATTTATTTAAGACTGTATTTCGGAGATTTTTATATAGAAGTTGAGTAAACTCTTATTTTTTATTTAGAGTTCTTATAATTGAAAAAAAAATAGTGAATATTTTATATGGCTTAGTTTTAAATATTTATATTTTTAACCTTATTTTATAAATGAAGGAGAATTAATTTATTTGTCTCCAATTTTTATTTAATTAGCATTTAATCGAAACTAATTTATAAATTTGTAATTGAAAGGTATTTTAAAGATGGATATTTTATATTTAATTTAATATAATATCTCTTAATTTTATTAAAATTTAACAAATTTCAATTTGCCCAAAAATCCCTAATTTCACTTTTGTCCCAAATCAAACCCTAATTTGCTAAATATTTCCTAAAATCCTAACCCTAACTTTCCCATTCCCTTTCAGCCGCCACACACCCTTCACCCTTCCAAAATCAAACAGAAAAAAAAAAAACCAACACTTTGCAGCAGCAAAAATTAACTGAGAGGAAGAAAAGAGAGGAGAGGGTGCGAATCAGGAGAGGGGAAGGGGGGAGAGTGCGCCGGCGAGTCACCGCCGCTCGTCGCGCTGCCGTCGTCGCTGATGAGGGAGGAACGAGGAGAGTGTGTTGCGGAGCAGGAGGAGCTACCCACATACGCCACCGTGGTGCACCACCGCCACGTCGCCGACGAAGGGGAAAGAGCGAACCGCGCCGTCCGTGAAGCTTGGCTCGCCGTCGTCCGTGCGCGTCGCTGTCGAGGGTACATCCACGCCATCGCCGGAGCTTGAACGCCGCTGCAACCACCGCGAGTTATCATCTTCAGATCCGCCGCCGTTTGAGTCGCGAATAGGGGAAAGGCGCGAAGGAAACCATCGCGGAGCTGCCGTCGCCGCCGCGTTGCTGGGCTCGCCGTCGTTCTGCCCGCGTGGTTGCTGCGTTGCCGGAGCTCCTCGCCGCCGTTGCTGGCGCCGGAAACCGCCTTTCAAGCCAGTGTCTGTTGGTAAGCCCTAACCCTGCTTCAGCTTCTTTATCCGTTAACTTTACCTTTATCGTGAGAGTTGTCGCTGAGGTTGTCCGTGCCAGGTTATACGGTCACCGTGAGTCTCTCTGTCGCCGTCTAAGCTGCCATCAGAAGGATCCACCACAGCCTCCTCTGTTCTTGTCTTCGGATCAGTACTACCCTTTTCCAGTTTCAATCCCTATTCTGCTATTTCTGAATATGTAACTCCTCAGTCCTTACTCCGCTTCCATTTTGTTTCTTAGTCTTTTTCTATTCTGAATAAGAAAAACCTATATTTCTGTTTAACACTGCTGCTCTGCCTTCCCTGTTTGCTGATGGAATCATCATAGGTAACAGTATTAACGATACTAACGAGCTATTAGAGTTGCTGCCGCTGCTGAAATTAACAAAAAGAGAAGGGAGTTACCGTGTTTAACCTATGTGAATTCAGCTAGTCGAGGTAGGGGTTTTTCTTAAAATCTAATTTATATTACAGAGTTGTGATAAATAGATATTAATGTGAGAAAACATATGCCTGTGATTATAATTGTTTTCTAAATGTGGTTGTTTGCTGGACTGAACGACTGATTGCTTGATTGCTTGAGTAGTTTGTGATTGTTGAAAAGAAATTAATTTGAAAGGTTATTTAGTTGATTATTATGAAAAATGGCTTTTCTTGGTTTTGAAGCTATTTTTGATGATGTAAAGGAATTGGCTTTGGAAATGGTTTAATTTTGAGTTAGTGACTTTATAAATGACTTTATAAATGATTTAGTATTTGAGCTGGTTTGATTTTAAAAAGAGATTTATTATGGGCACTGATTCGCTTTGAAAATAATTTGATATTGGAACTAGCTGAATCTTGGAAAATGATTGAGGTTTTGGAAAGGTTTGAGAAATGTTTGGATGGGACCCGAAAAGGGTGGCAGAATCCAAGTTTTAGAGGAGATGCTGCCGAAATTTTATAAAATTAGAAGTTTCATTTGAAGTAGTTATTTTAAAAGGTTTAATTTTAAGCATTATATGATTTGAGATTACTTCATTTATCAAAGGAAAAGTTATGTTTTGGATTGAGAATTGTTAGTGAACGAAACGGAAAGAGGGATGATGATGATTGATTTGAAATATGATTTTTGAATGAATTTGGAAATGGGATATGGATTGACGAATGATGATGATATTGAGAATGGCTTAGATATTGATGAATGATGAATGAATTATTTATGTGGCTTATGAATTTGAAATATCTGAGATACGAGGTTCCCTGGATTAAGTGCCGTGGCTTGCCACCACGTGTACCAGGTTGAAAACTCGATACTCTGTTGACCCTACGACGTAAGTGTGACCGGGCACTATATAAATTCCCGGGAATGTTACCCCCATTGAGCAATACTGATTATTTGAGAAAAAGCTATGCATAGACTCTTGGGGATGCACGTCGGGGGACAGTCTAAGGACAATTCAGACTTGTCGGGTTGGCTGGATAACCGACAGATGAGCCTCATCAGCCATAGGACAGGCATGCATCATATGCATTTGTATGCTTTGCTTAAGTTTGAACTTGTTTTGGTTTGCCTAACTGCTAAACTGTTCATAATTGCTACTTGAACTATTTGCTGTAACTGATGCCTACTTGTGCTTTCCTTATCTGTCTTGCCTGTGTTTGTCCTGGCGTGCTACATTTAAGATTGAACTTTGGTGCTGAATTAATGATTGTGTTGTTTGATTGCGTGGTTGGTCTCTGATTGAGATTTTCTTATAAGAAAGGAAAGATTTCAGATTTCTAAAAGATTAAACATTGTTTGTTTAAAAAGGTTTTGAACAATTTCCTATTTGGTTTTTAAAAGATTTGTAAGGCAATGATAATCACTGAGCTTGAAAACAGTTTTCTTTTAAAATATCTTCTTATGACAACTTTGAAACTCTGTGGTGAGACCGTGTGGTTAGGTTCTCACCCCCCTACAGCTTTACCTTTTCAGGAACCGGATGAAGAAGCATTAAGAAGAGTTAAACTGCGTTTGGTTTTATATGTTGTTGTATTAATTAGATTATTTTCTTCCCTCGTCTTTGTTATCACAAGTTTGTAAGAGGGATAGGAGTTGTATGTTTTATATGTATATTATATTATAAGATATTATGTAAGGAGTCTTGTATATGAATCCATGCTTATTTGTTTTCTTAAGATAAAGTATTTATTTTTTTTGGTTTTCAAAGAACGCTGCGATACAGTGTCGAGTCACAGGCTCCTATTTTAGTATTTAATATGTAAAGTAGTCGTAATACTTCTTGCTATCAGGATAGTGCAGCCGGAAGCATGACTTCTGGTAGTGAGGGTGTTACACGTGTATTGGACGTATGTGTAGCAGCGCGTCTTTTGGGTTTATTCCTTAATGAACTTGTAAAGCATACAAGCCATTAGGGCTTGTATGCAGAGCTTTTCTGTTTCTCGGGCCCAAATCACTATCCCAAGTTAGAAGTAAACCTCTCCAAATTAAATAACACACAATTTAGCAACAACAAAAAAAAAACACTACACACTTCGACTTTATCTGTGTAACTTTTCAACCAACATCAATCAAAATTGCAAACGATATAATCAAAACCAGTATAGCAAAAAAGAACAAGACAACTAGCATCACAATTCAATTTAACAAAATTGACACGAGGAGGAACCTAATGCAAACAAAGTGAAGGAGGAGACAATGATTGATGCATAGCAAAAATGGTGTGAAACTTCTTTATTGAACTACAAATCAAGCTCACCACTTTATTAGCACTCCCGTCAGTATTAAATAACTCATAATTCCTCCTTCTCCAAATTCACCCGATGGTAGAATTGAAAATAGGTCAGATCTGTAATGTATTAAACTGACTTGAGTTTGGCCGGTAATTTGTTATAGATTTTATTTTAAATATTAAGTCTGGCATGTTATTAAATTTAGCCTGACTTAAAATCTGATAAAAGACTTGATATATATAATTTTGTACTAAAATAAAAAAAATTACAAGATTAATTTTTTTTGAATATTTATATGCAATATACTAAATTCAATTTTTTTATATTTATTTATATTTTAACATGTCAGACCAGGTTAAATGTAGGCTAAGTTGTAGGCTCTTGGCAAGTTGCCTGATTTATTTTTACCCTTACCAGATGGTTGAGAAAAATAAAAAATAAAAACATCCTCACTTCTTGTGTCTCTATAGAGTCAATCAAGTAAATTTAAGTTATCTAAATGCATGTCTAATAAATTTCAGATCTCTTTAGCACTAGGACACTCTCAAAAGACAATAAAGCACGATTTTAGAACTACTCCGATATCGATGACAAATGCTTGATAAAGTTAAACCATGATCAAATCTAAATTCTACTGTACTAATCATGAAGACCGAGTCAAATAAAAAATTTATACTTCTAAGAAATATACAATCCCCAAAACCACAACTTATAAATATAAAATCAATTTTGTTGTGTATATATAAAACACTAATCATTAAATTAGTC
>NC_029793.2:6420137-6424238 GCF_000816755.2 Arachis ipaensis | reverse complement strand
TAATTCTCAATGTAATTATTATGTAAAATTGATAATTGAGAATGATTAAATAACAACTTAATCAAACATGTCAAATCATCTAATAATTTTTAATTAATATTTTTGCATAAAGATAACTTCACCCTGAATTTTTATCTTTTTTATTGCACATAATAATTTTGTATAAAATTTACCAAATTGATAGATACTATTTTTTTAATACAAATTTTAAAAATAGTGGATATATACAAAATATATTTTAGAAAAAATGCTATGCATCAAATCCTCTAATTCTCTTTCGGAAATTCTCGATTCTCTTAATGTTAGTTAATGTTAGAGTGTGATATTATATCATACAAAATTTAAGTGAGATTAAGAAAAGAAAATATAAAAGAAACTATGTTTATATATTCATATTTAGGAAACAGAATCTAAGTATTGCATGAAAATATCAATGCCTAAACACAAATAAAAAGACTTATAAAATATAAAAATACTATTTGCACATCAAAAATCAACCACTAAATTAATTATTATATATTTATGTACAAATATATATTATTTAACTTATTTTAAAGAAAAAGTCTAGAGGATCAGCAACTTTTTCAAATTTTGGCCAGTATAACCAGCAAAGAAAAGTGAGTCATTGGATGAAATCTCATACCAATCTCACACCATTAAAATCATGAGTGATAGCTATTTGATAGCTACAAATCACAAAAGTTACTACCCCTTAACACTCCTCAATTTTTAATATATATTTTATATTTTAATATATATTTTATATTAATAATTTATTTGATAAGTAACTTTTTATATATATATCTAACATATTTGTATAAAATATTAGACTCTTTTATTATAATAACTATATATTTTTTTAAATGAATTTTGAAGATCATGTAACTCATCAGACTAAATCATCGTTTAAGTGTATCAGCACCAAATTTCTTTCAACCTTCTTTTAAACGATTAGATTGAAATTAAGATTTTTTAGATATATATACACATTAAAACAAAAAAATTATAATATTTATAAGTATTAGAACAAATTTATAATAATTGGGAGAAAAGCTGCTTCAATCAAAGGTTAAAATATATGTTTAAGAGTATAGGACAAATTATCCATAAAAAGTATAAATCCATAAATCAAATGTGAGCCATAACAATATACAATCAGAAAGTCCACCAAATAAACTAACTTACAAAACTCAACTTATATATTTTCACGTAATAAAATTATGATTTATGCTTTCATGTAATATTAAATTTATGTAAAACCATTTTCTTTTGTGAACTACATATTATTTTTGCTGTAAAAGGAATACAAGTTTTTAGTAAAATTATTTTTTCTCCTGAAGAAAACTGTAAATATAAGCATGCATACTAATCATGACCATGTATAATAAACTTCAAATGTTATAATTCTTCGTTACATGCCAATGAGTTATACCTCAAATGGCATAATCTCCCCATACTCAATTAAGAGGTTGCAGATTCGAGTCTCCTATCTTTGGTTAAAAAAAAAATGTTTCGTTACATAATGGACACTTCAATACATACATAGATGTAAGTTGTAGACCGTGAACATCAAAGTCTCTAACTCTAATTAGAAATGTTTATAGGTTGATAATAGCATTTGAGATGATGAAGACTCTGCTGGAATGGAAGTAGAATTCTAATTTGTAAAAAGGAGAATTAAATAGGCACATATCAATATGAATGAAGATAATAAATGACATATCTCAATGAATGTGTAACGATCACTATATCAAATAGGCACATATCAATATGAATGAAGAAAGAACCATCAAAGTAGCAAGTGGAAGCTTACACGAAATGGCTCATAGATAAAGAGGGAGAGCCATGGCAAAATATTTTGTGGTATATTCCGGATAAATTCCCTCAAGCTATAAAATATTGGGTTTTTTCTCTCCTTTGTGAGGCCCAAATCCAACATTTTGGAGGTGTATTCTTGCACCCCAGTGTCACAATCCTAATTCAGATTTTTGGGGGTCATTGAGAGTGAGAGAGAGTAGCCACCAAGTGAGAGAGAAGGGGAAAAACAGAATTTCCGTTTTTGTCCAAAGCAGTAAATTTCAAATGGCAGTTTCTCAGTTGTTCACCATTGGATCGGCTTGAAATTTAAACTGTATGTTTCTATCATCTTGTTATTCATTCTGGTTAGTGGAGATGTTGATTGGAGATTTTCAGTGGGAGAAATTGGCTTCGCAAGAGAGAAATTAGGTTTCCCGTTTTTACACAGAGCAGCAATCTTGGAACGGCAGTTTCTCATTCTTTCACGGTTGGATTGACGTGAAATTTGAACTGTAGATTTTTCACATCTTGTTCTTCATTTTGGACGGTGGAGATTTTAATTAAAGGTCTGCAAAGGGAGAAATTGGCTTCGACAGCAGCTCTTTTTTTTTGGGTATATTTCATCTTCTTGCTTCTAATTTGTAAGCTTTAGTGCTTTGATGTTTTGGTTGGTTATATGCACGTTTTTGTGCTTTATTTGAGACTCTCTTGTACCTCATTTGATTATAGTGGAGCTATTTCATTGGTCTGGACGACTCGTGGTTTTTACCTCTCACATTGAGGGGGTTTTCCACGTAAAAATCTCGGTGTGTTCTTATTATTGCTTTACTTGCTATATTTGCTTGTTGTAGTTGCTGCCATATTGTGTTGTGAGTATTTTCATATTTTTCTTGTGTTGGACATTTGTGTCGTTTCCGCTGTTAGGCTCTTTCATACTGGTATTAGAGCTTGTTGGTATTTTTCTGGGCTTGTGATTTTGTGAACAATGGAAGCTAATACTAATACTAGTAGGATGATCACTCTTAATTGTCCTAATTATGATTTGTGGAAGTCAAAAATGGAAGATTTGCTTTATGTCAAGAATTTTCATCAACCAGTTTTTGGTACAGAGAAGCCTAATGATAAGTTTGATGATGATTGGACTTTGTTGCATAGACAAGTCTGTGGATATATTAGGCAGTGGGTTGACGATAATGTGTTGAACCATATTATTGGAGAGACACATGCTCGGACTCTTTGGATTAAGCTTGAACAGTTGTATGCTCGAAAAACTGGGAATAACAAGATGTTTTTGATCAAGCAATTGTTGGCTTTGAAGTATACAGATGAGACATCAATGACAGATCACTTGAATAATTTTCAAGAAATTATGAATCAGTTATCTTCCATGGGTATCAAGTTTGATGAAGAGGTTCAAGGATTGTTACTTCTTGGCTCCTTACCAGACTCGTGGGAAATTCTCAGAATGTCATTGTCAAATTCTGCTCCTGATGGTGTAATCTCTATGGATCTTGCCAAGAGCAGTGTTTTGAATGAAGAGATGAGAAGAAAGTCACAAGGTACATCGACTACACATTCAGATGTTCTTGTTTCTGAGTCTAGGGGGAGAAGCAAAAGTCGAGGTTCTAAAGGTAGAGATCAAAGCAGAAGCAAGTCTCGAGGAAAGTATAAGAATATTGAGTGTCATCATTGTGGTCAAAAGAGACATGTAAAGAAATTTTGTTGGCAGCTAAAGAAGGAGAAAGCCAAGGCAAGTAAAGACAAGAGCACAAATAAAGATGATGGTAGCAAGGAAGACAAGGTTAATGTAACTCATGATGATTTTCTTGTTGTTGAGGAGTTTGAATCTATTAACCTTGTTGATAATAGCACTAGTTGGGTGATTGATAGCGGTGCTTCTATTCATGTTACATCTAGGAGAGATTTGTTTACGTCTTATACTCCTGGTGATTTTGGTGATGTGAAAATGGCTCATCAAGGTGTTGCAAAATGTGCCGGTGTTGGATAGGTTTGCTTGGAAACCTCCAACGGTACCAAGTTGACTTTGAAGCGTGTGAAGCATGTTCCAGATATTCGATTGAACTTACCTTCTGTTGGTAAGTTGTGTGATGAAGATTTGGATAGCTCATTCTCTCGTGATAGTTGGAAGCTCACCAAGGATTCAATGGTTGTTGCTAGAGGTACTCGACACTCTACTCTTTATTTAACTCAAGCAAAGATTGTGAAAGATGTTGTTAATGCTGCTGAGTTTGTTGATGAAACTGATTTATGGCATAAGAGATTATGTCATATGAGTGAGAAGGG
>NC_029793.2:6416296-6420035 GCF_000816755.2 Arachis ipaensis | reverse complement strand
ATTCTGATGTATGTGGGCCGATGAAGACAAGAACACTTGGAGGGTCTATCTATTTTGTAACCTTTATTGATGATCATTCTAGGAAATTATGGGTTTACACTTTGAAGACCAAAGATCAAGTTTTGAATGTGTTCAAGCAATTTCAAGCTTCTGTTAAAAGAAAAACTGGGAATAAGTTGAAATGCATTCGTACTGACAATGGTGGTGAGTACTCAGGTCCATTTGATGCTTATTGTAAAGAGCATGGTATAAGACATCAGAAGACTCCTCCGAAGACTCCTCAGTTGAATGGCTTGGCTGAAAGGATGAACAGAACATTGGTTGAAAGAGTTAGGTGCTTATTATCACAGTTTGGATTGGCAAAATCCTTTTGGGGTGAAGCTTTGAGCACTGTTGTTCATGTCTTGAACCGGACACCATGTGTTCCCTTGCAATTTGAAGTGCCAGAGAAGGTATGGTCAGGTAAAGATGTTTCTTATGATCATTTAAGAGTCTTTGGATGTAAAGCTTTTGTTCATATTCCTAAAGATGAGAGATCTAAACTTGATGTAAAGACTAGGCAATGTATTTTTATTGGCTATGGCATGGATGAGTTTGGTTACAAGTTTTATGATCCTGTTAACAAGAAGGTGATTCGGAGTAGAGATGTTGTCTTTGTTGAAGACCAAACATTGAAGGATGTTGATAATGCGGAAAAGCCAATGGTTCATCCTAGTGATGATTTTTCTGACTTGGATATTACTCCCTCTATGCCTATGGTAGAAGATGGTAGAGTTGAAGCTCAAAATAATGAGCATAATACAAGTACAGGTGAAGATGGAACAGTTGATCCGATACTTGATGAAGTTGGTGATGATGATCAAGATGAAGAACCAGCTTTAGAAATTCTTGCAAATGCATTTAGAAGGTCTACGAGAGAGAGAAAACCTTCGTCAAGGTATTATCCACATGAGTTTGTTTTGTTGACTGATGGGGGAGAACCTGAATGCTTTGGAGAGGCTGTTGAAGATGAAAGCAAAGTTCAATGGCTTGAAGCTATGCAAGAAGAAATGAAGTCCTTGCTTGAGAATTATACCTATAAGTTGGTGAAGCTACCGAAGGGTATGCGAGTTTTGAAGAACAAATGGGTATTCAGAATCAAGAATGAAGAACACAATTCTAAGCCTCGGTATAAGGCTAGATTGGTTGTTAGAGGTTTTAGCCAGAGAAAAAGTGTTGATTATGAGGAGATCTTTTCTCCTGTTGTGAGGATGTCATCCATTCGTGCTGTGCTTGGATTAGCAGCGTCTCTTGATCTGGAGATTGAGCAAATGGATGTGAAGACAACTTTTCTTCATGGTGATTTAGACAAGGAGATCTACATGGAGCAACCGGAGGGCTTTGTTGTTAAAGGAAAGGAAGATTTTGTGTGCAAGCTTAAGAAGAGTCTTTATGGGTTGAAACAAGCTCCAAGACAGTGGTACAAGAAGTTTGAATCTGTTATGGGGAAGCATGGTTACCGTAAAACAACTTCAGATCATTGTGTATTTGTGCAAAAATTTTCTGATGATGATTTTATCATTCTTTTGCTTTATGTGGATGATATTTTGATTGTGGGCAAGAATGCTTTGAGGATTAATGATTTGAAGAAATAATTGAGCAAGTTCTTTGCTATGAAGGACTTGGGTCCTGCCAAACAAATTTTGAGCATGACTATTACTCGTTATAGAGATTCTAAGAAGCTTTATTTGTCACTGGAGAAGTACATAAAGAAGGTGCTTCAAAGGTTTGACATGAATGATGCCAAATGTGTTGCTAGTTCTTTTGCTCCTCATTTTACGTTGAGTACCAAGCAGTGTCCAACCACTGATGAGGAGAAACAAGCGATGGATGAAATTCCTTATGCCTCAGCTGTTGGAAGCTTAATGTATGCTATGGTATGTACTAGACCAGACATTGCTCATGCGGTTGGTACTGTGAGTCGTTTTCTCTCTAATCCAGGTAAAGAACATTGGAATGCTGTTAAATGGATTATGAGATATCTCAAAGGTACAACTAACTTGAGTTTGAGTTTTGGTGGTGAGAAACCTTTGCTAGTTGGCTTTACTGATGCAGACATGGCAGGAGATATTGATTCTCGAAAGTCTACTTCAGGTTATTTGGTCAAGTTTGCAGCGGGAGCTATTTCATGGAAGTCAAGGCTACAAAAGTGTGTTGCACTTTCTACCACAGAGGCAGAGTTTATTACAGCAACTGAAGCATGTAAAGAGTTGTTGTGGATGAAGAAGTTTCTTGCAGCATTTGGTTTCAAGCAAGACCGTTATGTGTTGTTGTGTGATAGCCAAAGTGCTATTCATCTTGCCAAGAATTCTATTTTTCATCAAAGATCTAAACATATTGATGTTAGGTATCACTGGATACGGGATGTGTTAGATTCAAAGTTGTTGGAACTTGAGAAAGTTCACACTGATGACAATGGTGCTGATATGATGACAAAAGCATTGTCAAGAGAAAAGTTTGAAACATGTTTGATCGCCGGAATGGTGAGAGCCTCTACCTAGTCGAGAAGGGGGAGATTTGTTGGGTTTTTTCTCTCTTTGGTGGGGCCCAAGCCCAACATTTTGGGGGTGTATTCTTGCACCCTAGTGTCACAACCCTAATTCAGATTTTTGGGGGTCATTGAGAGTGAGAGAGAGTAGCCACCAAGTGAGAGAGAAGGGAAAAAACAGAATTCCAGTTTTTGCCCAAAACAGTAAATTTCAAATGGCAGTTTCGCAGTTGTTCACCGTTGGATCGGCTTGAAATTTAAACTGCGTGTTCCTATCATCTTGTTATTCATTCTGGTCGGTGAAGATGTTGATTGGAGATTTTCAGTGAGAGAAATTGGCTTCACAAGAGAGAAATTAGGTTTCCCGTTTTTACAAAGAGTAGCAATCTTGGAACGGCAGTTTCTCATTCTTTCACCGTTGGATCGACGTGAAATTTGAACTGTAGATTCTTCACATCTTGTTCTTCATTTTGGATGGTGAAGATTTTAATTAAAGGTCTTCAAAGGGAGAAATTGGCTTCGACAGCAGCTCTGTTCTTCATCTTCTTGCTTCTAATTTGTAAGCTTTGGTGCTTTGATGTTTTGGCTGGTTATATGCACGTTTTTGTGCTTTGTTTGAGACTCTCTTGTACCTCATTTGATTATAGTGGAGCTATTTCATTGGTCTGGATGACTCGTAGTTTTTACCTCTCACATTGAGAAGGTTTTCCACGTTAAAATCTCGGTGTGTTCTTATTATTGCTTTATTTGCTATATTTGCTTGTTGTAGTTGCTGCCATATTGTGTTGTGAGTGTTTCCATATTGTTCTTGTGTTAGACATTTGTGTCGTTTCCGCTGCTAGGCTCTTTCATAAAAATCCTCTAAATCCACGAAAGTACAAACACTGACTTCAAGTTTATTAGAACCTCCTAAAAAAGATATAACATGTTTGTTAGGGACGTGATTTGATGCTCCAAAATTGTTTGGAGTTTTAATGCTCTTTAATTAAAAGTAAGAAAGAAAACTTGTACGAAGTTTTAGAGCTCTATAATTAAAAAGAGAGAGAAAAATCATCATTCAATTACTAAGGAGAGAAAAAAAATCAGCATTAAATTTTATTTAGCTAAATTTTTTGTTTTAATTTAAATTTATTTTATTTTTAGATTGATATTAAATTATTATAAAATTATGACAAAAATAAAAATTTAAAAGAATTAAAAGGACATAATATT
>NC_029793.2:6392320-6416134 GCF_000816755.2 Arachis ipaensis | reverse complement strand
AGGTAAATTGAATTTTAAATTTTAATAATATTTTTTTGTTAAAATTATATGGAGTTTTAAAACTCCAAACATTAAAGGAGTATTGTAACATTCACCGGTTTGTTATCATCAACATAGTCAAATGATAATAAATTTGGAGTATCAATGTTGATCTCCTTCAAGTTAGAGCAATGAGATAACGTTACTTAAATTATTTTTTTATTAATAATAGATGTAGATTTATTTGTTGTATTTTTTTTATTAAGGACAATGAAAATTTTTTTAAAAAATATTTGTTGAATTATTACATTTTATATATTATGTATTTCTTATGTACTCTTACTAAAAAAATTATAACAAATAAGTATACAATAAGCACAAACATCTTAAATTTGTGCAACTATCGCTTGAGGGGTGCATCAAAATCCAATGGACGATAACATAAGTTCTCAAGATTTGGAGAATCAATCTGTACTTCTTGTATTCCTTGAACATCAATGTCCTTCAGAGAGAGAAAAAAAAATAAGTTTTTCTCATTGTTCAAGAGAATGAAAAATCTTCCTTTCAAATATATCGGTTGAGTTATTATACTTTATATACTATGTACTCCTTATATACTCCTATTAAAAAAAATTACAACAAATAAGTCTACATCTACTATTGATAAAAAAAATAATCTAAATAACATAAAAACCATGAGCTGGTCACCCAAAATATTAATTCTCTTGGACATAGAGCAATGGCCAGTTTCAAACTCTCAACAAAAGGATACTTAGAAAATAGTTCAAGAAACTACTTGCAAATACAATAAGCACAAACATCTTAAATTTGTGCAACTATCGCTTGAGGGGTGCATCAAAATCCAATGGACGATAACATAAGTTCTCAAGATTTGGAGAATCAATCTGTACTTCTTGTATTCCTTGAACATCAATGTCCTTCAGAAATAATGATTTCATCCGATGACTCCTTTGTGCTAGAGGATCTTCTGTGCTTAGATGGTTATATACGGAACAATAGTTCATGGATAAATGTTCAATAAGAGTGCAGTATGAAGAAAATCTCATGCCCTAGATTATTTAAACTGTGATGTTAATGGTTTGATGACCAGAACGATTAAGAGAGGGAGAAAAAATAAATTCTTCTAGTTGTTCAAGAGAATGAAAAATCTTCTTTAAAAAATATCTGTTGAGTTATTACACTTTATATATACTATGTATTCTTTATGTACTTCAACTAAAAAAATTACAACAAATAAGCCTATACCTACTATTGATAAAAAAACCTAGGTAACACCCTCCCTAGAATTCTATAAATCTAACAATCCTAACTTGAAAACATTAGTAAGAAAAGGACTCGTGGTAGAGCTTTAGTAAGAAAATCAACAAGTTGGTCTTTGGAACGAATTGACATCAGATGAATGAGACCAGACAAATGCTTTTTACAAACGATGTGGCAGTCCACTTTAATATGTTTGGTTCTTTCATGAAAAATTAGATTATTGGCAATATGACTGGTTGGTTGTCACATAATAGAGTGATAGACTTTTGAAGGGGCAAATCAATGAAATCTACTAAGAAAGATAACCAACTAGTTTCACAAGTAGCAACAGCAAGAGACCTATCGTTTGCTTCTTACTCTTTCAACTAACGAGAGAGTTTCCAAGCATGAAGCAATAACCAAAAACGGAACGACGAGTATCGGCACAGGTAGTCTAGTCAGCGTCAGCAAATCCAATGAGATGCAGATTAGAAGTAGAGGAGAAGAATAGACCAGTTGCAGGGTTTGCCCTTTAAATATCGGAGTACACAAAAAGCAGCCTGTAAGTGAGAAGTGGTTGCACAGTCCAAAAACTAGCTCAAACGTCCCACATCATAAGAGATGTAACACCCTAACTATCAAAATATCATGCTTTCGGCTGCGCCACTCTGATAGCTCGGGTATTACGACGACTCTTAAGATATTTAATACTAAAATATGAGCCTGTTTAAAATTAAAACCGAATATTCAAAACATACATCCATACGTTACAATACAGATTACAATAATATATATATATATACATCATACCAATATACAAATTTCACATATCAAAACTCCTATCCCTCTTGCAAAAATTGCTAGAAATAAAGGCGAAGAAAAAATAAAAACTGAGGTAATACAAAATAATGTCAAATAAACAGAAAATGAATATAACTCTTCTGAAGCTTCGTCGCTCGTATCCTGAAAAGGAAAAAATCTGTAGGGGATTGAGAACATCGTCCTCGAAAGGGTTCTCACTATAGGGTTATAGAATTGCTATAATAAGATACGAAAATAAAACCGTTTTTAAAGTACAGTGATTAATAATCGCCTTATGCTTCTTTTCAAAACCAAAGATTTAATATTCAAAATCCGAAATCCTTTCTAAAAGAAAAAGCTGTTAATTTCTGAGAAATTCAAAAGCCAAATTCAAAATTTGTATATATATATATATATATGTATTATTTGTAAGTATTGTAATCTGTATTGTAACGTATGGATGTATGTTTTGAATATTTGGTTTCAATTTTAAACAGGCCCATAATTTAGTATTAAATATCTTAAGAGTCGTCGTAATATCCAAGCTATCAGAGTGGCGCAGGCGGAAGCGTGACATTTTGATATTTAGGGTGTTACAAGAGATATCGGGTCTAGTGTTCGTGAGTTAAAGGAGTCGGCCGATGAGCTATCTGTAAGTAGTGTTATCCGTTAAAATGGTACCGAATTTTTTCGAGAGTTTCTGACTATAATCAAAAGGAGTGGAGAGAGGTTTGCAATCTAGATAACCAAAATCCTTGAGAAGGTCCGTGACGTACTTCCGTTGATAAATGTGAATTCCAGAGTTAGAGTGTGCTACTTCCATTCCCAAGAAGTACTTGAGATCACCGAGATCCTTTATTTTGAATTTGTCATCCAAAATTTGCTTGATGGAATTGATTTCGCCAATGTCATTCCCAGCTAAAACTAAGTCATCAACATATACTAGAATGGCAGTGAAACTTTCGGATTGTTTCTTGATGAAGAAGGGATGATCATAAAAAAATTGCTTATAATCAGCATCAATGTAACGACCCAACTTCCAGTACGTCATGATCGTACTTAAAGTAAGGCGTTACTAACTCGTTTTCCTTATTAACTATTTAATATTTAGCCTTTAGTTCGATGTCACGTTTCAGTTTTTAAGAAAATGCTAGAAAATTTTATTTTTATTTATCAAAATCATATGTCAAAGATTACCAAGTAATAATAATCACATAATTATTAATAATAATAAATGTTATACAAAGGAATGTAAACGAAACTCAGATACAACTCCTATCTCTCTGTAAAAAAATAAAAACTAAAGTAACAAGGGAGTTGGAACTCTATAAAAGCAACAGGAATTATAAATAAAATCTAAACTAATCGCCCGCAACTTCGTATTGAGTCTTTAAACCCATGTCATTGAAAAGATGGAAAATTTTGGGGTGAAAATAAACAACACATTCTCAGTAGGAAATGGGAATACCGTAAAAGTAATGAAATAAAATGCAAATAATTAACATACTCAAGAAAACTATATTTTTATCAAATCTTTTGAAAATATTCTTAGTTTTACTTTAGCTAATTAATTACCTCTTTTAAAATCTCTAAACTCAAAACAAATTTTAATTATAAAACTAGTCATATAAACCATCTCTTAGCCACATAATTAATTTTCAATCACAACGTCAATTCTTAATCACCTTTGGTAAAATAAATTTCTTAAAATAAAATTATCAACAAACATAATAAATCATAAATTACTAATTATTTGATTTTCACAAACTAGGGTTGTTACAATCAACAAGAGTCTGAGTGAACTTAATGTTCCATTGTCTGTTTGCTTGCTTAAGTCCATATAAAGACTTTTGCTATTTACAAACTAAACCTGGTTATGACACAGCCAAACCGAATGATATCTTCATATAAACTTCCTTATCCAAATCTCCATGAAGGAAGGCAGTATTGATGTCCAGCTGTTTCAAATGCCATTTCTTTGCCGCTACTAATGCTAACATTACTCGTAAAGTAGTCATTTTGATAACTGGACTAAAAGTATCACCATAATTCACTCCTTACACTTGAGTGAATCCTTTTTCAACTAGCTTCGCTTTATGCCTTTCTATGGTACCATCGGGATTGAATTTTACCCGAAAAATCCATTTACAACCCACAGCCTTCTTGTCTTTTGGAAGTTTAGTGAGACACCAAGTTCTGTTCTGATCTAGAGTTGTCAATTCAGCTTGTATTGCATTTCTCCAACATTCATGTGCAACCGCTTTCTCATAAGTGCTGGGTTCCGAATTTGAGGTGATAGATAGAGAAAGAAACTTATATTTTGGGGTTAGTTTATCATATGACAAGTGTTGGGAGATAGGATATAAAGAGTTAGAGTTGACAAAGTTGCTAGAGTGAGTTGCGTGGGTTATCAAACAATGGTAGTCCTTAAATAAGTAGGCAATTTTTTTACTCTTTCAGATTTTCTAGTGATGCAGTCATGTGTGATGTCGTAGTTTTGTGATGTAGGTGCATTGTTAGTGTGTGGTGTGGTAATGGGTGCAATTGTGCGTGAGAAAATTGGTGAGTGCATTGAACTTGAGAAATGTTCATTTGATTCTGTGAGTGTGATGGGTGTGGATGATTGCAAATGATGTGTGGATGGTGTATCATATTGAAAAAGATTAATGCATTGTGGAGTACGGGTGGGTACTGCATGAATGTCAGTGCTAGTGGAATGTGAAAATGGAAAATGAGTTTCATAGAAAGTCACATTTCTAGATATAAAAATTTCCTTTTGGTTTTAAATTAATAAATCGAAAACTCTTTGTTCCTAATTTAAAATCGAGAAAAGTTGTTTTCCTGGCTTTTGGTATAATTTTGTTCTTGAATTTGTTAATGTGGAGCCATATACAAGAGAACCAAATACTCTTAACTATGAAAGGTTAGGTAAATTACAATACAAAAATTTATAAAGACTAGCATTATCCAGTCTAATGCTGGGCAGCCTATTAATTAGGTGAATAGCGTGAGCAACTACGTATTGCCAAAAACAATATGGAATTCCTGATTGAAATAACAGTACTCTAGCAACACCTAAAATGTGCTGGTATTTTCGCTCTACAATCTTGTTTTGCTTTGGTGTTCTACACAAGAGGTTTGGTGTAAAATGCCAGTTGATGCAAAAAAGAATTTTAGAGTGAATTCTGGCCCATTGTCAGTCCTTATACACTTAACTTGTTTTTCAAATTGTACTCTGACAAAATTCACAAAATTAATAACCAATTGTGATGTCTCAGATTTGGTTTTCATAAAAAAAATTCAAGTGAATCTGCTCTTGCCATCCACTACAGTAAAAAAAGATAATTTCTTTGTTTTGCAAAATGGCATGAGTCACAAGGAAGTTTTGAAGCAATACAATCTATAAAATGATAATACTTCTTCAGTAAAATCAATTTATGCATGGGTATGTGTCCTAATCTAAGATACCAAATGTTGTTGTGCTCAGTGTGTGAAGGTGTTGTGGGATGAGTAGTAGTCGTAGTTGCCGCCAATGAAGCTTACTTTGTTGGAGGAGGGGGGAAAGGGAGAGAATTCTGATTCTCTACTCATTGTATATAACCCTTCTGTACACTCAGTAATGCCAATCATCTTTGATGTGGATCGATCTTGTATCTCACAACACTTATCATTGATTAACAGTTGGCAATGTAAGTTTGAAGTTAATTTTGACACAGAGATCAGTTTAAAATTAAAAGAAGGTATGTATAAACATTTTTGAGAAAAAGTTTTTAGAGAATGTGCTTGTGCCAATGATAGTGCTAACAGTTTTGGTCCATTTGGCAATATCACATTGATTGGAGCAATATTTTGAAAGTTTGCAAAATCTTTTAAGTCAAAAGTCACATGATCTGTTGCACCGGAATCAATGAGCAATAGTGTAGATTTTGGAGTGATAATGCTCATAATTCTCGCATTAAAATGTAATGCAATGGTTTTACCTGGAGTGGAGGTTTGAATCGAATGAGGCAAAATTTGGTTTGCATAATGTGAAGGATCTTGCACCTATTGAGAAAGAACACTGATGACCAAAGAAGAGAGAATGATGCAGAGAAAGTAATGACAAAAAATTATTAAGAGCTGAATGAGAAAAACATGTTATTAGAGAGTATTTATACAAAGGCATCTAGCTCCTATTTTATAGCTTTAAAAACTGCACTAACACCCTCTAACTACCTCTAACATCCACTCTAACTGAATTCTTCTCATAATAGAATTTTACTGACTTCACATAATTTGTTACTTAAGCTATTACTTAAGTTTTGATTTCTACTCCCTTAACACCCCCTCAAGCTTAGTTGGGGCTTTGTTCCCAACCTAAGCTTGAACTTAAACCGTTCAAACAATTTACACGACAAGAGTTTGGTCAATATATCTGCTATCTGATCTTGTGCATGTATATTAACTACAAAAATTTGCTTTCTATTAACTAGCTCTCTTAAAAAATGTAGATCAGTTTCAAGATGCTTGCAACGGCTATGCATAACTGGGTTCACAGCTAGGTGACAAGTACTTTGATTGTCACAGTAGATCGTTGGTGTCACTTATTGTGGAACTTGCAACTCATGAAGAAGCTGTTGTATAGACATGACTTCCATTTGAGCAGATGCAACCGCTCGATATTCTACCTCGGTACTCGACCTGCTAACTTTCGATTGTTTTTCACACTTCTAAGCATTGAGGTTGCTTCCTAAGAACACCAAATAGCCACTGATCAACCTTCTATCATCCAAATCTGTCGCCCAATCTGCATCAGCAAAGGAAATAATTCTATAGTCAGTACATTTGTTAAACACTAAGCCTTGATCAGGGGTACCTTGTAAGTATCTCAAGATTCTCTTGACAGCCTTCCATTGTTCAATTGTTGGATGATGCATGAACTGTGAGCACTTATTTACTGCAAAAGCAATATCCGGTCATGTGACGGTCAAATATTGTAGTGCTCCAACAATTGATTGATACTTCTTAGGGTCATCAAAAATTTCTGAGTCATTCTTGTGCAATCTTAATGAAGACACCATTGGTGTTGGCATTGATTTTGACTGGTTCATCCCTGCTCTAATTAACAGATCATGTACATATTTAGACTGTGTTAGTAATAGTTTATCCTTTGCCAAAAATTGAGCCTCTAACCCCAAAAAATAATTGAATTTTCCTAAATCTTTTAGAGAGAAAATTGAATTCAAAGAAGTAATTAAATCATCAATTTCATTTGGGTTAGAGCCTTTAATCACTATATCATCAACATAAATGATCATGTATATAACAGAATTATGAGATCTTCGAATGAATAAAGCTATGTCTGAGGTTGAGTTACAGAATTCAAACTGTTTTAGAGTGTGTGCTAGGGTCAAATACCATGTTCTGGGGGCTTGCTTAAGACCATAGAGGGCCTTGTGTAGCTTGCACACTCTTGTAGAATTCTGAGTTGTGTAGCCCGGAGGTTGCTGCATAAACACTTTATCTTCTAATTTGCCATTGAGAAAGGCATTATCAAAGTCAAATTGTCTCATAACCCAGCCTTGTGTTAATGCTATTGTTATGATTATTCGAATTGTGATAGGCTGTACAACAGGACTATAGACTTTTTCATAGTCAATGCCTTCAATTTGGTGAAATTTTTTGGCAACTAATCTAGCTTTGTACCTAAGAATTTCACCATGTTGATTTTTCTTTACTGCAAAAACCCACTTACAACCCACTATTGTTGCATTTGGTGGTGTATCTATTAGTGTCCAAGTATTACACTTGTAGAAAGCCTTGATTTCATTGTCCATGGCCTCCTTCCAATGAGGGCATTGTAATGCCTGTTGAACTGTAGTTGGGGTTTCTTTTGTTAAATCAATATTGTTTATTGTTTTGGCCAGAAAGGTTTTTAGATGTGATACACTAGATTTCGGTCTAGTGATCATTTGGTGGGTATTACTCTCTTTTGTGGTTGGTGGTAATTGTGGAGTGGGGGAAGGTGTATTTCAATTCCAGAGATTGGAATTGTTGTGGACTAGTGGTGTGTTTGTTGATTAGCAGTAGAAGCTTGTGGATGTATAGTATTTAAATAAAAAATCATAGGTGGTTTATTTTGACTACTAGAAGTAATATCAGCACTGGTTGTAGGGGTTGTAGTATAGATGGTATTGTTGGAATTAGTAGAAGTGCTCGATGAAGGCATTGTACTTCTTTTAAAGATAGGAAAGTATGAACTTGTAGCATTGTCAATGACATGCTTGGAAGGAGGTGTTGCATTTGAAAGATTAATACTAATAGTTGGAAACAAAGTGTGATAAGGGAAAAGAAACTCATTAAACACTACATTTCTTGCAAGATAGATTCTGCCTTCTTTAGATAAACATTTGTAACCACTATGATTAGAATCATATCCTAAGAAAATACACATTTGAGATTTAAAATCAAATTTTCTTTTGTTATAAGATTTCAATAAAGGATAGCAAGCACACTCAAAAACTTTAAAAGTAGGGTAATCTGGTTTGTGCTTAAATAGAACCTCAAAAGGACTTTTAGAGTCCAAAACTGGAGTAGGTAGGCGATTGATGACATAGACTGCAGTAAGAAAGGCTGAATCCCAATGTTTAAGAGGCATTGAAGCAGTAGCCAAGACAGATAAGCCACACTCTGTAATGTGTCTATGTTTTGTCTCTATAGATCCTTGTCGTTGGTGTGTATATGGACATGACAATCTATGAAATATACCATTGTTGGAGAGAAATGTAGAAAAGGCTTTAGATAGAAATTCTTGGCCATGGTCACTTTGCAAGGCCTTGGTTCCACAACTTGTTTGATTTTCAATGAAAGATTTATATTTTTGTAAAGCTTCTAGAGCCTGACTTTTGTTGAATAAGAGAAAAAATGCAAGTATATTTACTAAATGCATCTAAAAAACTAATATAATATTTGTAGCCATGATGGGAAGGAAAGGGAGCTGGGCCCCAAATGTCAACATATACTAGTTCTAAGGGTTGTGTATAAACAGATTCTAATGTCTTAAATGGTAATTGATGCATTTTTGCAATGGTACAAAACTCACACATTTTATGATTTTCATCAATTGGTGAGGTCTGTATGCCACACTGGTGCATGACTTGAGCTACTGCCCTAAGAGAGTTATGGGCAAGTCTTTAATGCCAGAGCTCTAAGTCATCAATTTTCTTATTATAAGTATAATAAGCCACAAGATAATTCATAGAAGGTGTTAATGATATTCCTGTAGAAAAAATAACAAAATTAGCATTAGATCCTAATGAATCAGGTATAGAAAGGTGAGAATTAAGTGTAGTATAATTGGATAGAAAGATAGAATCAAAGGAACTTTTTACTGCATTATTATTTAAGAGAGAAACACTATTAGTGACAATGTTACTATTGATAAAGGAATTATTACAATCAGTAGCATTAATAGGATCCTCATTACACAAACGTGATTTTTTGTGATCTTTTGTACTAACAAATTTACAATGTGAAACAGAATTAGACAAATTGCTTGTAGTAGGATTCAGATGAGATGCTGTTGGCACCACTAGATTATCAAAAGAGTAAATGCCTTCTCTAGCTATTCCTTGTAGGAGAAAGTCCTTGGACACCTAATCACGAACCATACAAGATTTAAGCCAGAATTCAAAATAGACTTTATTATCCTCAGCGAATTTGGACACACTCAAAAGATTTTGTGTAATAGAAGGGACATGCAGTAAGTTATTTAATTTAAATGAAATATTTTGATATTTATCATAAAGAATTGTAGATCCATGATGTAAAATAGATACTCCCTGACCATTACCAACAAAGAGTTGCTCATGGCCTTGTGATGAATCGGTGGAATTCAGGAAATTGGCATGTTTAGCAGTAATATGATGTGAAGTACCAGAATCTGGGTAGCATGCACTGTCATTCAGGGTGGAAGAGGTGGTCATGTATGCTCGAGGTTGATGAAAGGATGCTGGAGGAGGTGGTGGAAGTGAATTTGCATATGGAACTGCAGTCTGAGTAGATGTTGAAGATGATGAATTCTGAAATTGAGCATCAAACCTGTGATAACAATTTTGCACTACATCACCCATTCTACCACATAATTGGCATTAAGGTATTGAATTCATAAATCTAACACCCATTCTCATAGATCTCCCAGCACAGTCCCTTCTTCCATATCTTCCTCTTCCAAAGTTTGGTGGTGAAAATGGAGAAGATTGAACTAAATTTGCTAAAACAATCCCTTGTTCAGGCTTCTTAAACCTCTCGAGCATATCTTCATAGGCAAGCAAAAATGATTCTACTTCATGAATTGTGAAATTTGTCATTCGAGACATCACTGATGTGATGTAGCCTTGATATTCTTCTGTGAGACCATCCAAGATAGCTTGGATGTGATCATTTTCTTGAAATGAGTAACCTATAGCAATGAGAGAGTTTGCAATCGTGCGAATTATAGAGAGATATTCAACAATTGTTGTAGTTTTCTTGCAAGCTCTAAGCTGAGTCTTTAAACTTTGAATACGTGTTCTTGAAGAAACCGTAAAGATGTGATTAATCTTTTCCCACATTTTAGCAAAAGTAACGCAGTGTACCATCTTGTTCTTGTATGTACCATTCATGGAGGACACAGCCCAAGTCATGAGTGCAAGGTCATTTTGCCTCCATTCTTTGTATTTGGATGAGTCCTTTTGAATTGTTGATGTAGGTGTGGATTTCGTTGTTGCAGGGACCTCATCTTTTGTAGCAGAGGGGCTGGAGTTTGTTGTGCAGAATCTGAGCTTTGACTTTCTTCAACAATTGTAACTGATTCTTACTGTGATGGAGTTTTTGACAGATCGAGATGATCCTCAAGCTCAAACGTCTGAAATGTTAGAAGGATGATGTGCCTCCATGTTGAGAAGTTATTTTCTTCAAGTTTGTCTACTAGAGGAACCCGTGCGTTCTTGAGATTTGTTGATGAAGTTACAAGGAGTAGAGCCACGATCGTTTTCAACCTGCTCTTGATACCATGTGAAGGATCTTGCATCTATTGAGAAAGAACACTGATGACCAAAGAAGAGAGAATGATGCAGAGAAAGTAATGATAAAAAATGATTAAGAGCTAAATGAGAAAAATGTGTTATTAAAGAGTAGTTATACAAAGGAATCTAACTCCTATTTTATAGCTTAATAAAAATTGCACTAACACCCTCTAACTACCTCTAACAGCCACTCTAACTGAATTCTTCTCATAACAGAATTTTACTGACTTCACGTAATTTGTTACTTTAGTTGTTACTTAAGTTTTGACTTCTTCTCCCTTAACACAAGGTTGCTGTTGCACACTTTTGTCTTTGATCAACTCTAACAAGGCAAATCTTTGCTCTGAAGTGAACCCAGATCTTGATGTTCCAGTGTTCTCTTGGAGACAATTGAGCTGTGATTGTTTGTCACTGAGTATATCATCATGACCCTCAGTGATAACGTGATTGATGGTGATGTTATGTTGCTGCCGTTGATAGAAATGGGAGGAGTACCCATCCTTCTTATAGCACACATCTTCTGGGTGGTCTTGCTTGTTACAATGAGAGTATGCCAATGTAGCTCCACGACTTCTACTACCTAGATTTTCTCTAAGGTGGAGAAAACAGGGATTTCATTGATATTGAATCGAACTTGTGGTGTTCTTCAAAATTTAAGATTGAAGGTTCGTGAGTTGATGGAGGAGAATGTCATTGCTCTAGTTGTCAAAATCACCACTCCAGAATTTGTTTACCATATCCGTCATTTTGAGAAATCAATGAATCACAGAATAATAAGAATTCAGATCTTCTTCCTTCCAACTCGTTGATCGGAGTAGCTATGTTCACTAAGAAAGAATCTTGCGAAATAGTCTCTCATCAAACTCCATTGGATGAGTTTGAAGGAAGAGGTAAGAGAGGGGAAAGGAAAATGTCGAAAGAAAAATTAGGAAAAGAAAGAAAATGACAAAATTGGTAACGGTTGGATCTCAATTCACAGCCTTTATCAATTTGATTCACAATTTGGTTGCTCTCCACGCTCACTGTACCATGAAAAAAATCTCATGCCTTAAGCTGTTTAAATTGTGATGTTGATTGTTTGATGAACTAAAAGGAATTAAAAAAGAAAGTTATTCTCATTATTCAAGAGAATGAAAAATCTCTCTTTAAAAAATATCTATTAAGTTATTATATTTTATATATTATGTATTTTCTATATACTCCCACTAAAAAAAATTATAACAAATAAACCTATATCTACTATTGATAAAAAATAATTTAAGTAACACAGTGAGAAATGAGGTACTCAATAATGTTTTCATGCGTGAAAAGTACATGACTTAAAAATAACGATTTCACCGAAGAAAACTTCATGGAATGATTTAACAAAATTGGAATTCTTGGTCAATTCTGATTCCCCCGCCAACTCCAGCTTAGCAAGTGACTTGGCTTCAATAACTATAAAATATATGCATTAAAATACGTGTCGTTTTGTAGGTTGAGTGGGCATTTATTGCTGCAAAATGTTTGAGGAAATGACATACAACAATTGCTAAGTGACATGGGCTCCTAACCCAACAATAATATCATCATCATCACTATGCTTTGCATTGCATGGCATGTGTGAAGAAGATTACAAGGATTTCCCATTATTGTAACATTAAAAGGCTCTCCTTTAATAAAAGAATTCGCCCCAAAATATGTAAAAGAATTCCGCTAATAATTAAATACTATAAATGTATATTTTTATGGAGCCAAAAATAGGGATTCTCAAGTGTTAGGATAATAATTTAGTCCATTAATTATATTTTAAGTTAGCATTATAATTTATAAGGTTTTACTTTTTAATTTAAAAATTTCAAAAATTAACAAAATAAAAACTAATAAAAATTTGGGCCACATTATTGAGGAAAAAAAACATAAAACAAGAGTATTTATTTACTCTCAGAACGTAAAAAATAGGACAAAAATCTTATTTATGCCTTACCAAAAGGATAGGATCGTTATCAAACTACACATCATGAAATTTTGTTGTGTACCTTTCCCACCCTAAACATGAGACGAAATGCAATTTTGTTTTGTGTGGCTAATTATATGTATTCAGTGTGTTGACGATCTCAAAAGTTTGGTCATTTTACACCTTGTAATATGCCAAAATTCTTAGCAAATTTTCGTGCAAGATGATGAACTATCATGATCTTGCTCTACGTATTTTCATTTAGCGATAAGCTTAAAAAGTGAAGTGGATTTTTTAATTTATTTTGTTCCCTACTTCCCATGGCATTAGATAGTGGCGATATAACATCAATCAAATAGGAATAAATTAAAATCTATGCTTATTGTTATTGGCTTATGGCATATTTTCTGAAGAGTCAAGGTACAAAGAATTTGTGGAACGCGCATTTGTATGATTGGTAGCAATTAAGGGCAAGTGAAAAATTTCATATCCTACATCAGCATCCTCCATTCTTCATTTAGATACTGTTCCAAAATCTAATAGACTAAATTATTCATATGAAAATGGGCACATACACAAGATAATTTGCAATTGAACATTTGTTTGTGACAACAAAAGCTATGAAAATAATAAAAATCATAGAATAGAGGTTGAATGATTTTGTAAAGATACTCACATATAGTTGTCTTCACGCGACATTAATAGTTAAGAATCGTTAGATGATTTGACATGCGTGACTAAATTGTTATTTAACGGTTTTTAACTATCAAATTCACATGAAAACAACTACATATGAGTTTCCAAGATTAAAGGCAAATGCCATGAAGAAAGTATGTGTTTCCTCTGTACCTAAGAACCCTACTGTGTTCTCCAACACACCACAAATGGCCTTGAAGGTCCAAATGACCTTTCATTTCAGCAGTTTCCCATACAAACTTGAAAAGGCTAAGTGCTCTATCCAACTGCTTCACACCACGCCCAATCATCTTCTCACTATCTGAAGTCAAAATTCTTCCCATACACAACCGGTTCTTGTTGTCGCTTCCACTCTCGTAAACTCCCCCAGCCATGTCTACTTCAATATCTGAGACTCTTCCAAAGAGGTAATATAATAATAGCGTGAATAAGCAGCCAGATGAGTGTCCCAATGTTTTGGAAAGCTTCTTTTGCACCAGGCGTTCTTGGTGTCTAGCTTCCTTGTATCCAATACTGTTGTCAATCAAAATGTCCTTGATTTGCAAAAGCCCTTCTTTCATGACTTCAGCCTTAGCCACATGCAACTTTAATCTTGTTTCGGCTCTAAAATACTCGATCAGATCATTGAACATCTCAAGAACATCTTCCCATTTCCGGGAACCAGAGGTGTTCACATTTTTTGAAGGTGAAAGCCTCATCCATGAAGTGGATTCAGGTTCATTGGAAACAGCAGCTTCAGTGAGAAACTTCAGGCAGGTAAGAACAATTTGCTGACCCATTATAGTATCTTTGTCTAAGCCCTGAGAATCCAAAGCATCCAAATCAACTTTAAAGTTATTCAGAACTTCCTTGAGTGTACCAGTCAATATGCGGTGCTGGGTTGCCTGTGGACACACTTTGAGACGAACTACCTTCCTTTGTTGAGTAGAAACATCAAGAAAGTTGCTCACTTTGGCAAGGTTATCAATCACTATAGGTTCTCTTTCTCTTGCTTGACTGAAAGGAGAAAATGGTTCATTTTGTGTTCCCATGGTGGAGACCAGAACCTGTTTCATTTTGTGCTGAACTGGTGGAGATCCAATAAAGGCCCGGACAAGAGACTTGAAGGTACACATATCATGCTTAATCTGCTCATAAAAAATGGTTGAATTACTAATTGTGTCAACAAGTTTTCCATTAATTGCATCCACATTTGCCAGAACCCGAATCAATTCTTCTAGCTTGGAAAAGTCACTCTGATAGCATTGCAGGTTGGAAACATCTTGATAGCAGTGATAAGGCATTGAGTTCAGGTTAAAAGGTGTAGATTTGTTGGTTTTGACACCGGAAAGCAGCTTCCGAATTCCAGAAGACAGTTCCATTACTTCCAAGAAAAATAGAGGAACTGAAAAATAACACTAAAAACGAATGGAAACAAATAATGACTCTAAAAAGAGTAACCCTTTTCATTCAGGCATTTTATCAAACACCTAGCAGACAAACTTAAAAAGAACGTGATAATGGCTTGCACATTATGCAAGCATTTGATGTTCATATAGATACTTATTCATTGAGATTTAAGGGGAAAGAAAAACAATAAATTTATTGCTAAGCATTGACATATAAATTCTATAGCTACTTGTAGTGTGGTAACCACAATTGGTCGCTCAACTGATGTAAGCATGCTCTTGAATAGGGGTGTTCAGTTTGCAGTTTGATTCCGTTTTTTGGAAAAAAGTCATCCGAACCAATTATATGTAAAATGTTCGGTGTGGTTTGGTTCGACTTTTTTTTTCTGAGGTCAATCAAACCAAACAAAACCAATGAGAATTGGTTTGGTTCGGTTCAGTTTTTCAGTTTTTACACTAATTAAGGGGGAAAAAAAAAGATAAGATGTTCTAAAGTCTTGATCATATCTATTGCAATAAGAACATGTCCTAAGCTATTTTCAACTAATAATATAGATCAAGTGCTAACATATAATTAACAGAATAACAAGTTCAACTTCCTAACTCATTAAAAGTCACACAACACAATCATCAACAAGAGTCTTGAGATGAAATTCAACAGTGACAAAAGAAAAAACAACTCCAAGCATAGTTATCAGAACGAAGCGATCATCAAACCAATCAGACTACTGGGTAACTAGTTCAACTGGTAGGTTATTGGTTGAATCGGCTAACCTGGTCCTACTTAAATAACAATATAAAATAGTCAAAAACTTAAAATTAAATTTTGAAATATATATCTTCAACACTTTAACAACAATCAAGTCTCAATTTCTAAAATAAAATAGACATATTATTGGTCAATAGTTCAATACTACAATAATATCTTAATTTCACACAATTGTGACAATCAATTAGGTAATTAGCAATCAATTCCAATTAAGCAATTAACAATCACACTGTAGCAACGGAGCCTATTAACCATTAATCAATTAGGCAATTAACAATCAATTCTAACAATGATAATTTCATGGCCCTCAAAATTAAAATTGGAAATAAGGTGCATCCCTATTATTTTTTATTAGCAAAATCATAATATGATAACCACAAACTAAAATTAAATAACTAAATACTAATTTCCAAACATTTTCTTTCCAAATTCAAAATGAGCAAACAAACACAAAATCAACAATGAGCAGGATAACTAAGAAATTAACAAGTTTCCCATGCAACAAATTCATGTCTCATCATAAACTCATAACGTAGCAATTAGTCAATTACATTACATACATAGCATCATATAATTGTTTTTAACTAAATCATTTTGAACACATTAAAAACTAAATTAACCAAATCACATTTTTTTTTTATGAACAACAGACTGAAAACGAAAGAAGTAAGCAAGAAAAATTAAGTAACCTTGGTAGTCTTCCAATGAGCAGAGAAGAATGTGACACGGAGAAGCTGGCGGCAATGTGGCAGTCCTTCTCCTTATGTTTACAAGGCGGAGAACTAGAAAAATATGAGGGATAGGAGAGCGCCAGCGACAATCACGCGAGGGACGACAAAGCTCAAGCGGAGACGCGAGGAGGGAGAGAGGCGAGAGAGGCGCGAGCAGCCGAGCTCAGACGGAGGAGAGAGGCCAGACGAGAGCACACAACGCGGAGGATCCGGCGAGATGCGCGGGGACGCGGCGAGCATGCAGCGGCGATGAACCATGACCCAAAATGTCATCAACTATCCCAACCTATGTAAATTTCCATCACGAATTTCACGAGAAATAAACAGCAACAAATGATATAGTGTTGGAAACAGAATTATGCTATAGGAAAGAAATCATCATTTGAATTTTGAAATTTGTATAACACAATTTGCTGATCTCATATAAGCACAAAAGAACACACAGCTATTTTCCAAACAGTCAATTTTTTTTCCGCTTTTAACCCCACTGAACTATTATTATACATCATCTATAACCAAAAGCTCATTGTTAATAATGAAAGGTGAATTTTAGTATACATATCAAAAAGTCATTTAAAGATTTGCTTACACCACACTTTTTAAAAGCCACATTTTTCACTTTAAACCATAACTCTTCACAAAGAAAAGCGTCACCTAATGGAAAAAAGTAAATTAGAAGATTTAAGAGAAGAAATAATTAAATTATCAAAATTAATAGATCAAAAATTAATGATTTTAACTAATGTTAACTGTAATGACACCGAATTCTTAAAATCAATACAAAATAATTTTTCTCAAAATCTTTATTTTACTATAAGTTTTATTGAAGGACTTCAAAAACCTGAAAAAACTTATTTTTCACACAGAATTTCTAAGAAATGTTACCATGGAAATGATTCCCCACATCTTTATCATACTTTTAACCCACAATTAAATTCTATAGTAGATATGCTTGAAGAAATATTAGTATCCATAAAATTTCAAAGAAATAAGGAAAAAGAGATTCCCAAAGAAGAAAAATTTCAAAATATAATCAACATAACAGATTTAAAAGTAAAACCACCACTAAAATTATGAATATTGAAGAAAAATTAGAAGAAGTTACAATGCTTTTTAAACAATTAAAAATGGCTCAAGAAAATAATATTATGGAACAGGGATTTCAAATAGAAGAAGAATTAGTAAATTCTGAAAATATAGAAAATGAAGAACACATCCTAGATTATTCAAGTGACGAATTCCAATACAAGTAAAAAATGAAGCTGGAACATCTAAGGATAGTCAATCTCAATTTAAATGGAAAACAGGTTTTGATAATTATGCTTTTAAAAAGGGTTTATAAATAAAGATTCAAAATATACAAAAATACCATCAAAATACGTTCCTAAAATCCAGGAAATGGAAGGAGAAAGAATGCTCGATTTAGACCGTAAAAAGAATGAAAAAGAAATTTTCGAAAACTGGTTGAATTCCTTCTTATTAGAAGCCTTTACTAATCCAAAACTTAGTAAATTGTCTGGAAGAGACATTTGGAATTACATAGGGTTTCATACTAAAGGAGCTATAAGAGATTATATGACATCAATAGAAAACCAAATAATAGAAGAATTAGCAATAAAAACAACAGCTTATGATAAGATATTATATATAATGATGATTATATATAAAGAATTTTTTGGAAAAAATATTATAGATCATAAACAAGAAGTCTATAATAAAGAATATCAAGAAGCAAAAAACCATTTAGCTAACATTCAGATATATGATTTATGTAATGTGGAGTCTTATATATGTGAATATAGAATACATTATTACAAATTAAAAGAAGAAGATAAAAATCATTATCTTAGTATGTATATAACAAAACTTCCATATCCTGCTAATGAATTTATAATGGAAAGATTTATAAGAGAAATAAATAGAGGGACAATTGAAAATAATTTTGGTGGAGCAACCTCTGCAATAAGAGAGGAAATAAAAGAACGTTGTATGCAAGAAGCAACTCAAAAAAGATTTGCAAATATAATTAGAATTTGCTGTCAGGATAATGAAGAGATACCTCAAAAATATGGTCTTAATAAAAATTTTCAAAGAAAAAGAAAATATCAATTTAGAAAAAAGAAAATACTATCCAAACTGGAGAAAAAAGAGGTATTTTAAAAAGAAAAATAACAATAAAAACAAAAGACAAAAAAATGACTATTGCCCAAATAAAAAAGAAAATTGTAAGTGTTGGTATTGCCAAGAAGAATGACACTATGCAAATGAATGTCCAAAAAAGAAGGATAAAAAGGATCTTACCAAACAAATAGAAATTGCTAAGTCTTGTTTCATGGAACTATTAGAAGAATCTGATGATAACTTAGACTATATTTTTGAATATGTCTCGGAAACAGACTCAGAGACTGAGTAATAATGCCACATTTATTACCATAAAAATATCAGAAAAGTTCATAAATGCTTTCATAGATACTGGAGCAACACAATGCTTTGCTAGTACAAATATAAAACTTGATTGGAAAAAATTAAAGAAACCATTAAGAGTTAGAATAGCTGACAAATCAATACATAAAATTGACCAAAAAGTAGAGATGGCTGAAGTTTTTATTCAAAATTATATGTTCATTGTTCCATCTATATATATGTTAGATTCTGGAATGAATTTTGTTATAGGCAATAACTTTTTAAAGCTATATCATCCATTCATTCAAGAATTAACATATATAGTTTTAAAAGCTCCACACGATTCTTCAATAAATCAAAAATCAAAATGTATAAAAATACCAACTACTACTATAGATAAGATCTTAAAATTTAAAATATTTTCTATATTAGAAACATGTTATTTAAATTTATACTTTCAGATAAATATTCCAAAAAATAATCTTGAAATAAAGATAGGAGAACTTTTGGATGAAATTTGTGCTGAAAATCCTTTAGATATTAAAAATACAAATAACGAATTAGTAAACATTAAATTAAAAGATTCTACAAAAGAGATAAATGTTCCAAATAAAATTCCTTATTCCGCAAGAGATAGAGAAGAGTTCTCATTAGAATGTAAAGATCTTTTGGAAAAAGGAATTATAAGATTAAGTAAAAGTCCTCATGCGGCTCCAGCTTTTTATGTCGAAAACAATAATGAAATTAAAAGGGGAAAGCGAAGAATGGTTATTAACTATAAGAAGATGAATGAAGTAACTATTGGTGATGCTCATAAACTTCCAAGAAAAGATTCTATTTTAGAAAAAATCAAAGGAGCAACTTGGTTTTCATCTCTTGATGCAAAATCAGGATATTGGCAACTTCGTTTAGACGAAGAAACAAAGAAATTAACTGCTTTTACTTGCCCAACAAAAGAATCAACAAGTGTGTTTCTCTATGAATGAAATGTATTACCATTCGGATTAAAACAAGCCCCAGGTATTTATCAAAGATTTATGGAAGAAAATCTAAAAGAGTTAAATGAATTTGTTTTAGTGTACATTGATGATATGCTAATTTTTACAAAACAGGATAAAGAAGATCATCTTCAAAAATTATTAATAGTTTTAGAAAGATGTAAAGAAAAAGGATTAGTTCTTAGCAAAAAGAAAGCAAGAATAACAAAACAAGAAATAGAGTTTCTTGGATTAATTCTATCTACTCAAGGAAAGCTAAAACTTCAACCAAATATTTTAGAAAAGGTAAATTTATTTCCTAATAAAATAGAAGATAGAAAATAATTACAAAGATTTTTAGGGTGTATAAATTATATTTCTGATCAAGGATTTTTAAAGAATATAACAGAATACACTAAAAGTTTATTTCCAAAAATAAGTACTAAAAAGGAGTGGAAATGGGATGAAAAAGATAGTATGCAAATTCAAAGAATTAAAGAATTATGTAAAAAACTTCCAGAACTTTATATTCCAGAAGAAAACGACTACTTAATAGTAGAAACAGATGCTTCAGACATAACCTGGTCAGGATGTCTAAAAGCTAAGAAAGCTATAAAAAGTTTGGAACAAGAAAAAGAATCACTAGATTCTAAGTATTCCTTAAAGGAATTACTTTGCAAGTATATTTCAGGAACTTTTACTCCAACAGAACAGAGATATACCACTCATGAAAAGAAAACTCTAGCAGCAATTAAATCTCTTAAGAAATGGAAAATTGATTTACTACCCAGAGAATTTACATTAAGGACAGATTCAAGTTACCTAACAGGTTTCATACGATATAATTTAAAATTTGATTATAATCATGGACGATTGGTAAGATGGCAATTATTTTTGTTACAATATCCAATAAAAATTGAATATATTAAGGGTGACAAAAATGTTATTGCAGATACATTAACAAGAGAATGGAGTTCGTCTACAACGCATTAGATCAAGAAATTCAAAAATATGAGCAAGAACTCGAAAAATGCAAGCATTGTCAGCAAATAAGGACACAGATCCAATCCCTCAAGAAGGCAATTGAAGCAATGAAATCAACACAACAAGCAAAACCATCAGAGTTCAGCCAGATAAGCATGGTGGACAAATCAGGTGAAGAAAAAATTTCAGAAAATAAAACAATTGCTGAAATCATTAAAAAATCCACCCAAGATAAAAAATATTATGTAATTTATAATGACCCCATGAAAGGAGTATATGATGCCTGGGAAAAAGCAGCACCATTCACACATCAATCAAGGATAATTCATAAAGGAGGGTTTCTAACACTGGAAGAGGCAAAAGAATCCTTCAGGGAATATAAAGCTCTCCATCCAGAGCAAACCCTAAAAAGAGCAGATAAAGCTCCAATTCAAACCCAGAGAACAGGAATAATAAGAAACATTCCTACAAGGGCTGAAATCAAGGAAAAGAAAAGGGTCTGTAGATCTAATCTCAGAGAAACCCTTAACATAGTCCTGAATTGGACTAAAGAAAAAAGGACAATTTTGGGATATTATCCTATTGCCAAAGAACAGCTAACAAAACTGGTTATATTTCCAGATGCTTCCCCATCTGACACCTATCAGTTTTTCCAGTATGGATTGATGAGTTTGGAAAACTCTAAACTAAATTGATGATGATCAAACATTATTAACAGCAAAATTATTAAGCTAATCTTGGTTAATGTGTTAACTAAAATAATTTTTGTTGTGCAGGATTAATATTGGGCCGAAAACAAATTTATTGTGCTAGCCCATTGGTATCAGAGCTTGGTCTCAAAGAGATCAAGCTTTGCAGCTTGGAGTAAAGATCCTCATGGCAGAAAATAGTGGCGCAAACGTGGTGTCTTATAATCTAACTGAAGGACAATCAAGCAACAGACCCCCTCTTTTCAATGGGAAAAATTATACCTATTGGAAGGAGAGGATGAAAATCTTCATACAAGCAGTGGACTACAGACTTTGGAAGATTATTCTCGAAGGGCCTAAATATCCAACTACCACAAGTGCAGAAGGAGTTGTTTCTCTCAAACCAGAAGCAAGATGGACCGAGGAAGATAGGAAGAAAGTGGAGTTAAATGCCAAGGCAATAAATCTGCTCAATTGTGCTATCAGCTTTGAGGAGTACCGACGGGTATCAAGATGCACAACGGCAAAGGAAATCTGGGACAAATTGCAAATCACCCATGAAGGAACCACCATTGTCAAGAAGACTCGGGCAGATATGTTAAACAGAGAATATGAAACGTTTCCAATGAAGGAAGGAGAGTCCATTGATGAACTCTTTGAACGTTTCAATGCTATCATTGTTGGCTTAGATGCTCTGGGAATTACACATTCTGATTCTGTGCTAGTGAGAAGAGTGTTGAGATGTCTCACAAAAGAGTGGGAGACTAAAGCTTTAATTATTTCTGAGAGTAGTAGCCTAGACTCCATAACACTTGATGATTTGAGAGGAAATCTTCTTGCTTTTGAAAATACCTATTTGAAAAAAGATACAAAAAAGAAAAGAATTGCATTTTCTTCTGTGACTAACCCCCTGGATGATGAATCCAGTGATAACTCTTCTGAAAATGAGTTTGTTTTATTTGCAAAAAAATTCAGGAAAATGGCTAAGCTCAGAGGCAAAGGCAGCAGCACAAGGAAAGTGAAGAAAGACCTCAGCAAGGTAACTTGCTACAATTGCAAGGAAATAGGGCATTTCAAATCTGATTGTCCCAAGCTGAAGAAGGAGGAAAAGCCAAAAAGAGGAAAGAAGAAAGGACTGATGGCCACATGGGAAGACTTGGAGAATGATTCTGATGATGATGATGAAGAAACCGAGACCAAGTCACAAACATGTCTCATGGCAGACCACATAGATCAGGTAGTCTTTCATAACCCTAACACTGAAGATCTCCATCTTATGATAGACCACCTTTTTGAAAAAATAAGATGTTTTCTGCTGGAAAATCAAGAACTTGAACAGCAAATTACCATTCTTAAGGCCGAAAACAGTTTTCTAAAAGAAAAAGTAAGAGAGGCCGAAACTGCCTGTGATCTTGTTGAAGAAAATAAGCAGTTAAGAGCCCAAGTTAGGAGCTGTGAAAGTAACCATTGTGTTCTTGCATATGTGGACTGTTTTAAACAAAATGAAGAATCTGTCAGCCCGATTTTATCTCGTCAGATTGGAGGAGACATTTCCATTTTGTCTCCTGAACAGGCACGAGCAACTGAAACAGTGAGACCACCAGAAGATCATCAAAGTACTACACCCATCCGAAAGCCTAGAGAATGGAAATCTATGAGGGGTTATCCTCATGATTTCATCATTGGTGATCCCTCTCATGGTGTAATAACAAGATCATCCACCAAAAGGCAAGCCGAACCTAGCAATCTTGCTCTCTTGTCACAAATAGAGCCCAACAATGTCAAAGAAGCTCTTGAGGATCCATCTTGGGTTAAAGCAATGCAAGAAGAGCTTGCTCAATTTGACAAGAATGAGGTTTGGACACTAGTACCTCATCCGGATGGTAAGAAAGTTACCGGTACTAAGTGGGTATTTAAAAATAAACTTGGTGAGGATGGACAAGTTGTTCGTAACAAGGCTAGATTAGTGGCCCAAGGTTACGATCAAGAAGAGGGTATAGATTTTGATGAGTCTTTTGCTCCGGTAGCTAGAATGGAAGCAATTAGATTGCTTCTTGCCTATGCCGCCCATAAAGGTTTCAAAATGTTTCAAATGGATGTTAAGTGTGCTTTCCTTAATGGCTTTATTGATAGAGAAGTGTATGTGGCTCAACCCCC
>NC_029793.2:6387838-6391876 GCF_000816755.2 Arachis ipaensis | reverse complement strand
GTGAAGACAGATTCTGTACCTTAAGAAAAAGTTTGGGAATGTTTGATTTAAGTCTCATTGAAAATTTGTGAATTTTTAACTCTGTTCAGTTTTGTCTCGTAGGTTTGGACGAGATAAAAATGCAAGCTTGATAGAGGAGCTCTGTTCAGGGGGAGGCAACACAGATTTAAATTCTCCTGGGTCCCACCTAATAAATTCTGACCCCACCATGGCAGTTTAGTTAGTTATTCCTTCCTTGAAAAATAAAATCACAAAATCTCTTAGATTGTCTTTTCAAATCTAGTTGGAAGATACATGTTGTCAAATCATATCTTTTCCTTCCAACTAAATCCCTTGATTCAAGGAAAAACTCCCTCTTTATCACTTTTTGAAACTCCCATTTGGATAATAACCGCGCCATTATGGTCATTAACCTCCCATCATCTCAGCCACCCTGAACCCTCAAAGGTCACGGCATCCATCAGGGAGGCTCTCAGCGAATTCCGCAATATGTCCAAATTGATGCTAAAGTCAAGCAAGGCTGCCCGGAAATTGGCATTTGCAAATGAGAAAGCCTGGAAGAAGTGCTATGAAAGGGTCGGTTTCATGATTCAAACCTTTGATGATGAAATGGGAACAGGAGATTCTGAAGATGATTCTGGTTCTGAGTTCAATGTTTCTGATAATTAGTGACTATTCCTCTACTTTTATTTGATATTGGCAACAATAGGCTCAATCCTTCTTTTGTTTTTTTTGTAAAGGCATGACTTGATACTCTCTGCCGTATGATACTCTGAACAATTACTGCTTTGTTATAAATGTTATGTATTGCTCATGTCTCTTGTTGCAGGTCTTGTATGCCCCTTGATGCCAAAAGGGGGAGGAAATTTAAATTCCAAAATTGAAATTGGAATGAAACAGGGGTTGAAAAAAAAAAAAACAGGGAACAAGGGTTGAAATTTTCAAATTGAAAATTCATGATTATCCTTGTTCAAAGAATGCATTTGTTCTATTATGATCCCTGCTGTATGAACTACATTTGGCATTTGGTCTATAATAATGTTTGATATATTGTGATGCCTGACTGATGGTTCATCTTTGATAAATCTGTTGATTTGAAAATTTATATTTGGCAGTTCCTTTAAGCTGTGTTATTTAACATCTGCCATGCTTTGATATGTGCATATGTGTATCAAAAATATTTTCCTTATTTGAATGACATTGCTCTGATATTTTGACTGGAAAATATTTTGAAATTTTCTGAAACAACACTGTTTTGTGTTCTGTTGATATATGTAAGTTTGAGCAGATAATCAATTTATTGATAACAAATGAGTTTTGATTATCATCACATTCTGCTCATAAATCAAGCATTCAACATTTCAAAATAAAATATGTTGAATAACATTGTTACTTGAAGCTTGATCCAAGCAAGTATTAGCAAGCAAAAAGGGGGCTAAGATTCAACCCCCCCCCCTTCTCTTAGCCACTGAAACCATCATGGATTAATTGATACAATTTTAATTTTTAATGATCTAAAAATTATTAGTGAGTTTCCTGCAGGATTCGCTGATGCAGTAAAGAGATTTAAAAATATGATTGACAATGTAAATCCAAGGGATATATCCCTAAAATTTACAAACAGTCAACCTATTTTTAATGAAGAAGAAGAATGCTTGGTTCCAACACACCAAGTAATATTCATGTCCGTCTTCCCAGGAAATTTTTAACCAATTGATCAGATTCAAGATTTAACAATTTACAGTTATGAAGGAAGGCTAGCCAGCACATTAGCAAGGGTCTTTGAAAGAACTCAAAAAATAACGAAGGAATCTCACACAAGGATTAATTATAAAAGTAGAAATACTCTGCTTGTGTCCAGTAAAAGAAATGAAATTGAAGAAAGAGAGATGAGACCCTTAGGAAAAAATAATTCTAAACTCCCCTCTGGAGTTAGTATCTACAATCTCCCCTCTGAAGATAAAAACACCTTATGTAAAATATACTAAATAAAGGAAGTTTTTCTCCAGAAAGGTACATCTTCATTCTAGTCTTTCAATTATGAATTATTTAGAAAGTTTAGAATTAACAGAAGAATCTGATTATTATAGATTAACTGCTTTATTAGATAATGAAAAACAGGCTGTTCTAAAAACAGAATTAAATCTCAAATCAAATGAAAATTTTAATAAACAAAATCTTTTAAAAGAAGTTTTTAATAGAAAAAATATAATATACTATGGAAAAATTCAACTAGAAACCCCTATAAAGATAAAATCCGCCAATGGAGAACTTGAAATAGCTTTGATAAATGTGAAGAATTGAATAAATAGATTGAGAAAATTAAGGATCAACAAAAAAGATCTAAAATTGGATGGATTCATATTAGTACTATACAAGTCTTAATCAAATCTACATATATGAAAGGAATTAATTCACCAATAAGCTTAGCAATCTGTGATAAAAGAATTACTGATGACCCAATAGATCAAATAATTGGAATTGTCCATGAAAACTTGGCAAACGTAAATGTTAAATTTAATGCCCATCTTGGATATGCTATACCTTTATCAACTGAAAATCTTGGAAGATCTATAAGTTTGGCTTATAAATTCCATAGAAAGAATCTAATGGAACAAGACGATGAACCATTTTCAATTACATATGCAATAAATTATGCTTTAACAAATAGTCATCATAGTATAATATTTAAAAACAAAGAAAGAATTTATGTTGATGAATTATTTCAGAAAATTGTAAAAACAGAAATTCCAAAATATAAAGCTATTGAAAACCCAGTTCTATTATTAAAAGAACCATCAGGAAAATTAGTTTCATCGATTTTTCAAATAAGAGAATCTAAAATTAATATCCCTTTAAGTTTATCTAAGTTAAAGATTAAAGAAGAAAATTCTGAAATAAAAGAATTAACAAAAAAGGTCGAAAAATTAAATGAAACCCATGAAACCCAATTATGACAATAAATAAAGAATTGAAAGACCAGAGCGAAAAAATTAAAAAGTAAAATAAAGGAGTATAAAAGGGAATTAAATAATCTTCAAATCGAAATTGATGACCTTATAATAAAAAGGATAGAAATAAGAATAAATATAAACAAGTTGGAGTTAAACTTAAAAAATTTATAAATGCCTGGAAAACCATATTATGACTTAAAAGAATTAAAACTGTTAAAAGAAAAAATGGAGAATGAAGTTGAAAAACTAAAAAGATATTTAGAAACAACAGAAAGTGTAGAAATAAAAGAAGTTTTTGAAGATTTGAAAAATTATATTAAAGAAAAAGACAAACAAATAAAAGATTTTATATACAATAATCCATGCAAAAAAGAATATTATAAACTAAAACAAGATTGAAAAAATATAAAATTGAAATCAGAATTATAAATACCTAGTAATAGTAGAAATGGTCAACACTTTTGATTATGAATTTGCATCACCAATCGAATCCATACAAACTATAAACTTATTCAAAGTAAAATATGAAGAGTTAATAGAAATCTCGAAAAAGAAATTAAAAGAAAAGTCGACTTTAAAAATTGGTATCAGAGCCAAGTTAACAATTAAGGGTAACACTTTTTTTTAAGCAACACTTTTAATGATACGTTTTTAAATCAATAAACAATCAAATAAAAACAAAAATCTATAAATCTGTACCAAAATACATCTGTACACTAGATGGACCCATAATGAAATGGGGTGAAATATTAAGAGGGGAAAAAAGCAGCAAGGATATAAGACTTACCTTGTCCGAATAATTTGTGTTGTGTGGTGAAGAAAGTAGTTGTAGCCTTTGAAGACACGTCTCGTTTGGAAGTAGGGCCTAGGGTTCAGCCTTTCAGTTTCAGATCGTGAGAGTGAGAATGTGAAAGAAATTCGAATTGAGAGCGAATTAACGAGTGAATATAGTGAGTGGGTCACTTTATAGTGTCACTATATCTATATGTTGTTAATTCTAACTCCAAAAAAATTCAAATCTTATCTCATGTACTATTTTGGAGGTTATACTTTTTAATAATTTTTTAATATTAAAAATTTCGAT
>NC_029793.2:6376910-6387700 GCF_000816755.2 Arachis ipaensis | reverse complement strand
TTAACAAAATTTTAAAAATCGTTTATTGTTTCGTTTTGAATTTATAAGTTTAAAAAAATATAAATTTTCTGAAATTTGAACTAAAATATAAAATTTTAATTTTTATTTTTTTTTGTTTTGATTTTTTAATATTTTATTTGAATCTAAATGAAATATTTTCTATCGATATTTATGTTTTAAAATTAATACAATTAACTTAAAAGTGTAAATGTCAATAAGTTGTATTAGTAATAAATCGAATCAAGCTTATTCGATTTACTAGGTGACTAAGCTAAATCGAAACAACCTAATTCATATTGTATCGAATTTTATTCATTCATAAATCAAAGCAATCCATTTCGATTTGCCTTTTCAAATCATACTGATTTGATTTAATATTCGATTTACATAAATTTGTGCAGGAAGACATGCACATTTTTTAATTTAGGACTTTTCATATAATATTGAATCCCACTTTATTTATTAATGTTATTTACCTTAAAAGTTATAAATCTATAATTGAAATGTGAACAATAACAATATACAGGTATACAACCAGAAGGTCGACCAAATGAACCAACTTATATCACCTCAATTCATAAATATTTTAAGTTTTTAACGCTCATTTTAACCAGTTAATTATCAATTACTTCAAAATTATCACGGACTTAAGTTGGTCTCAGTAATCAGTATCATTTATGTTATGCTTTTATTTTATGTTTTCATGTAATACTAAATTTATGCAAACCTTTTTCTTTTGTGAACTACATATTATTTTTTCTGTAAAAGGAATACAAGTATATTTTAATAATAATATGACATTTCAAACACACTTTTACATTTACTTCTACAGGATTAGTTTTTAACTTTATATTATATGCTTTGACGTAATAGTGAATATAAATCAATCGCTTTATTTTTTTCGCAAAAAGATAAAATTCTAAACATGAACATTCACATTTATCGTTACCTTATAAAGAGAGAAAATGTTATAGAACATTGATATATACAATTATACATGTAAGCACTTACTTAAGTACATACTAAATTACTAAACCAAATAAGGAATATCTATGAGTTGATAATAGAAAGATTACAATTCTAAGATAAAACCAATTTTTTCATCAGCATGACATGTTGGCAATGCATCTAACATTGTCTTAAAATCAGCGTTCTCATCAATCTTGAAGGTACAAATAACCTTGACAATCTTCAAGGCATGCCACCAACATTTTGTATTACTTGAACTGCAGTGGCACTTCCCTTCCTTTCTTCCCATCAGTGTCTCATACAAAAACTGTTGTTTTTTGCAAAATAACAAACGGCGTTAGAAAGATCATATTGATGATAAAGTATATAAACACAAATGCAGTCACAGCTGGGATGAAAGTACTGTTGTCGTTGTAAATGCAAGACTCAATGCAAGACTCAGAAAATTTGAGGATAATGACATACCTGAATGAATGCTTTACCATGAACATAAGAGCGAAAACTAAATGAAATAGAGTTCGGGCAGCAACTTGAAAGCAAGTAATTCATAAAAGGGAAATAGAGAGCTTCGTAGTCCGGAGAAAAAAGTAATTCCAAGCGTTTAATAGTTGGAGGAATAGATGAAACTTGGAATGCACCCTGCTCTGGTTCAGTCTACAGAATTCAGACAAACAAACAAATAAATAAAATAGGCAAATATGTAAAGCAGAATGAACCAATGTAGCAAGTGTATATACTTACTAGAATTGACAGACAGATAAAGAGGGAGACTGATGCCCAAATCTTTTGGGGTTTAATGTTTTGGACAAATTTCCTCAAGCTACAAAGGTCCCGAAAATCCACATCGCTAAAACTATTGACTTCCAATTGATTAGAACATTTCTGAAAAGATATACCAGGTTGGTTGTTTCCCTCATACGCAAATGATAATAAATTTCGAGCATCAATGTTAAGCTCCTCCAAGTTAGAGCAGTATGATAACTTCAAGACCTTGAGTTGAGCACTTGAAATATTAATCCTCTGAGACATCGAGCAATTGTCTAGTTCCAAACTCTCAAGGAAAGGAAATTTAGAAAATAGTTCAAGAAACCATTTGTCTCCGATAGCAATGTTCTTCAAATTCCATAAGCACAGCCATCTCAAATTTGTGCAACTATCTAAATTCAGCTTGAAAGATGTATTTTGATACTGAAGACAACAATGTAAGCTCTCAAGATTTGGAGCATCAATATATACTTCCCGCATTCCTTGAACATAAACTTTCTTGAGCTTATGTAAACCATGCAAGAATAGTGATTCCACAAGACTGAACTCATACACTTGAGGAGTTCCTCTGATTGGAGGGTTATAGACAGCACAATCAATCACGGTTAAATCTTCAATTAGAGGACAATGAGAAATGACATGATCTATAATCCCTTCATGTGCAAAAAATATATTGCATAGTTTTATTATTCTCACTGAGTAAAGCTTGATGGAATGGGTGAGGAATGCTTGGTCAACTCTGATTCGGTCCATCAACACCAACTTAGTAAGTGATTTGGATTCAATGACACTGAGTGGAAGGTCATAAAACCTGTCCGGACTGTGTCTCCTTACATAGCGACTAGGGAGGCGAAGCTGTAAATGTAATACTTCGCCACCACTTTCAAGAGCCATCTTCATCCATAGATCAACATGGTGGGCCATGCACTTATGGTCTACATAGTCCATGATGAGCTTGAATTCTTTGATTGCTAAGCCTAGGTCGCCGAGCCTCAGTAATCTTCTCCCAACATAGTCAACAACTTTGTCTATTTTGCTATGATAATTGTCTACCGTTACATCTTGACTCTTAAAATGTTGATCGCTGCAAATAGACAATATTGGAAACGTAGACCATGCTTCTCTCCAAGCCTTTGATAAAACACTAGTCCTGGCAGAATCTCTGTCCGGAAGTCTTGCGAGAATGTCATGAAGTATAGCTTCTGGCAAACCAGATATTTGGTCCATTTTTCCCCAGCTTCAGTACTGATAGCAAGTATAATATCATGGATGGATAATTGTAACTTATACAATGCCAAGAAAGAAAGAAATAAAAAAAAAATCACATGTATTACATGTTTATTATCAAAATGATTCATCTGGGAAGCTAGAGATGTATGATTATGAATGACTTTCAACTAAGTACACTGATGAGATTTTTCATTGTAAAATTCATAAACTGTTCATCAAATTTTCATCATGACCCAAAATGTCCCATTAAAACTCATAAATACTATAATAATAATAATAATATAAAGATCAATGTGGAACCTATGTAGATCTCTATCACTAATTTCTTCTTCTTCTTATGTGAAGTGTAATAATTTTTGAGATGGAGTTACGACATAAGAAAGAAAACACAAGGGACTAATTGTTTTTCTCTATGGAAGTATGATGATTGATGTACATGTACTCTAACATTGTAATTTTTAGTATTTTTTAAAATGGTAAAAAATATAGAAATCGGAGTATCTCAAATCTTTTACGATTTTAAAAATTAAAGGATCCAATTTTTGTGCTTTAGAAATGTCTGTACTCCTAGAATTTAAATTTTTTAATTTCTGTACTCCAAATCAAACTTTACTACATTTATCAAATTAATATCCCAAACTCTAGAAAAATACCATTATTAAACCAATATAAACAAATAAAGTGTAGACTCTATCTCCTTTGTCACTAAAAAATGAATTTCAATTTTTCTTCCTATCTCCTAAACAGTAACCTCACTAGTTTCTAGACTAAAGAAAAGCTCGTTGTTCCAATAACAGAAAAAGAAAGGGGAATATTAAAAAATAAACTTACCTTCTCCAATAGAGTGTGTTTGTGGTGATTTGAAAGGTGTAGAAGTGCGGTATTTTTTTTGCTTTGTGATAGATGATGCGAAATAAATGAGCGAATTTCTGGGCTTAAGGTTTTGGTTTCAGTGTTTTATACTCTCACTTTAGACGGTGATAGAAGAGACCTCTCTTCTGGGTTTAAAGTTTTGGTTTTAGTATCTTATACTCTCACTTTAAACGGCTTTAGACGGTGATAGAAGAGACCTCTCTTCTCGGTTTAAAGTTTTGGTTTTAGTATCTTATACTTTCACTTTAGACGGTGAAAGAAGAGACTGACAGAGAAGTCCGTTTTAAGTGGTNTTTTTAAAAAAATATAAATTGTAATTTTTTTAAAAAATATTTTTTATTTTTTATTTTTTACTATTTTTATTTTTAATTTTTTACTAATAAAAATTTACCAAATACGCTAAAAAATAAAAAAAATATTTTTTATCAACTTAATAATACTCAAACAAACATAAAAGAATTACATTTTTTATTTATAAAAGATGTAGTTTATAAATATGAAATCAATTTTGTTATTGATATATAAAAGCCTACTGAGCATTAAATTAGTTCATCCTTAAAAAAATAAACTATCAAAATATTACTTGAAAATTTGTATCGCTAATAAAACAAATTTTAAAAAATACTAACGATAAATAAATCCGTAAAAAATTTAAAAATACGACAAAAAGAACTTGATACTCAAAATGTTGTGGCATGTAGACGGTAGTTTAAGTGTTTACTCGAATCCTATGTAAAATTTTCATCCGAAATTTTTAGAAAATAAACTTTAAAAAAAAGGATAGAAAAAGGATCTACAAACAGAATGAAATAAAGCTATGCTTAAATGGTTAAGATTACAAATCTGAGGAAAGAGCATTTACCGAAGAAACTTTGCGGCTAATAAAAGAATTCGCCACCAAAATATGTAAAAGAATTCATGCTAATAATTAAATACTATAAATGTATATTTTTATGGAGCCAAAAATAGGAATTCTTAATTGTTAGGAGAATAATGTAGTCCATTAATTATCTTTTAAGTTAATATTATAATTTATAAGGTTTTACTTTTTAATTTTAAAATTTTAAAAATTAACAAAATAAAAACTAATAAAAAATTGGGCCACATTATTGAGAAAAAAAATGAATAACATAAAACAAGAGTATTTATTTACTCTCAGAACATAAAAAAATAGGACAAAACTCTTATTTATGCCTTACCTAAAGGATAGGATCGTTATCAAACTACACATCATGAAATTTTGTTGTGTACCTTTCCCACCCTAAATATGAAACGATATGCAATTTTGTTTTGTGTGGTTAATTATATGCATTCAGTGTGTTGATGATCTCAAAGTTTGGCCATTTGACACCTTGTAATATGTCAAAAAGGAGAGTTAAGGTACATAGAATTTATGGAAGGCACATTTGTATCCTACATCAGCATCCTCCATTCTTCATTTAGATACTGTTTCAAAATCTAATAAACTAAATTCATACGAAAATGGGCACATACACAAGATAATTTGCAATTGAATATTTGTTTGTGACAACAAAAGCTATGGAAAGAATAAAAATCATAGAATAGAGGTTGAATAATTTTGTAAAGATACTCATATACAGTTGTCTTCACGCGACATTAATAGTTAAGAATCGTTAGATAATTTGATGTGTGTGACTAAATTGTTATTTAACAGTTCTTAACTATCAAATTCACATGAAAACAACTGCATGAGTTTCCAAGATTAGAGACAAATCCCATGAAGAAAGTATGTGTTTCCTCTGTACCTAAGCATCCTGTTGTGTTCTCCAACACACCACAAATGGCCTTCAAGATCCAAATCATCTTTCATTTCAGCAGTTTCCCATACAAACTTGAAAAGGCTAGGTGCTTTATCCAACTGCTTCACACCGCGCCCAATCATCTTCTCACTATCTGAAGTCAAAATTCTTCCCAGACACAACCAGTTCTTGTTGTCGCTTCCACTCTTGTAAACTCCACCAGCCATGTCTACTTCAATATCTGAGACTCTTCCAAAGAGGTAATATAATAATAGCGTGAATAAGCAGCGAGATGAGTGTCCCAATGTTTTGGAAAGCTTCTTTTGCACCAGGCGTTCTTGGTGTCTAGCTTCCTTGTATCCAATACTGTTGTCAATCAAAATGTCCTTGATTTGCAAAAGCCCTTCTTTCATGACTTCAGCCTTAGCCACATGCAACTTTAATCTTGTTTCGGCTCTAAAATACTTGATCAGATCATTGAACATCTCAAGAACATCTTCCCATTTCCGGGAACCAGAGGTGTTGACATTATTTGAAGGTGAAAGCCTCATCCATGAATTGGATTCAGGTTCATTGGAAACAGCAGCTTCAGTGAGAAACTTCAGGCAGGTAAGAACAATTTGCTGACCCATTATAGTATCTTTGTCTAAGCCCTGAGAATCCAAAGCATCCAAATCAACTTTAAAATTATTCAGAACTTCCTTGAGTGTACCAGTCAATATGCGGTGCTGGGTTGCCTGTGGACACACTTTGAGACGAACTACTTTCCTTTGTTGAGTAGAAACATCAAGAAAGTTGCTCACTTTGGCAAGGTTATCAATCACTATAGGTTCTCTTTCTCTTGCTTGACTGAAAGGAGAAAATGGTTCATTTTGTGTTCCCATGGTGGAGACCAGAACATGTTTCATTTTGTGCTGAACTGGTGGAGATCCAATAAAGGCCCGGACAAGAGACTTGAAGGTACACATATCATGCTTAATCTGCTCATCAAAAATGGTTGAATTACTAATTGTGTCAACAAGTTTTCCATTAATTGCATCCATGTTCGCCAGAACCCGAGTCAATTCTTCTAGCTTGGAAAAGTCATTCTGATAGCATTGCAGGTTGGAAACATCTTGATAGCAGTGATAAGGCATTGAGTTCAGGTTAAAAGGTGTAGATTTGTTGGTTTTGACACCGGAAAGCAGCTTCCGAATTCCAGAAGAAAGTTCCATTACTTCCAACAAAAATAGAGGAACTGAAAAATAACACTCAAAACAAATGGAAACAAATAATGACTCTAAAAAGAGGATTTGGATCCTCTAAAGTTTCAATTTCACTTTAGAGAGTAAAGTGTGATCTCTCACCATTGATTTCATAGGTGGTACCAATAATAAATATGAAAGAGAAACTATTCAAGAGTAGAAGATCTATTGCAATAAGAACATGTCCTAAGCTATTTTCAACTAATAATATAGATCAAGTGCTAACATATAATTAACAGAATAACAAGTTCAACTTCCTAATTCATAAAAAGTCACACAACACAATCATCAACAAGAGTCTTGAGATGAAATTCAGCAAAGTGACAAAAGAAAAAACAACTCCAAGCATAGTTATCAGGACAAAGCGATCATCAAACCAATCAGACTACTGGGTAACTAGTTCAACTGGTAGGTTATTGGTTGAATCGGCTAACCTAGTCCTACTTAAATAACAATATAAAATAGTCAAAAACTTAAAATTAAATTTTGAAATATATATCTTCAACACTTTAACAACAATCAAGTCTCAATTTCTAAAATAAAATAGACATATTATTGGTCAATAGTTCAATACTACAATAATATCTTAATTTCACACAATAACAGTGACAATCAATTAGGTAATTAGCAATCAATTCCAATTAAGCAATTAACAATCACACTGTAGCAACGGAGCCTATTAACCATTAATCAATTAGGCAATTAACAATCAATTCTAACAATGATAATTTCATGGCCCTCAAAATTAAAATTGGAAATAAGGTGCATCCCTATTATTTTTTATTAGCAAAATCATAATATGATAACCACAAACTAAAATTAAATAACTAAATACTAATTTCCAAACATTTTCTTTCCAAATTCAAAATTAGCGAACGAACACAAAATCAGCAATGAGCAGGATAACTAAGAAATTAACAAGCTTCCCATGCAACAAATTCAAGTCTCATCATAAATTCATAACGTAGCAATTAGTCAATTACATTACATACATAGCATCATATAATTGTTTTTAACTAAATCATTTTGAACACATTAAAAACTAAATTAACCAAATCACATTTTTTTTTATGAACAACAGACTGAAACCGAAAGAAGTAAGCAAGAAAAATTAAGTAACCTTGGTAGTCTTCCAATGAGCAGAGAAGAATGTGACACGGAGAAGCTGGCGGCACTGTGGCAGTCCTTCTCCTTATGTTTACAAGGCGGAGAACTAGAAAAATATGAGGGATAAGGAGAGCGCCGGCGACAAGCACGCGAGGGACGACAAAGCTCAAGCGGAGACGCGAGGAGGGAGAGAGGCGAGGGAGGCGTGGCGACGACACAAGCAGGCGCTCGAGCAGATGCGGAGGCGAGAGAGGCGCGAGCAGCCGAGCTCAGACGGAGGAGAGAGGCCAGACGAGAGCACACAACGCGGAGGATCCGGCGAGATGCGCGGGGACGCGGCGAGCATGCGGCGGCGATGAACCATGACCCAAAATGTCATCAACTATCCCAACCTATGTAAATTTCCATCACGAATTTCACGAGAAATAAACAGCAACAAATGATATAGTGTTGGAAATAGAATTATGCTATAGGAAAGAAATCATCATTTGAATTTTGAAATTTGTATAACACAATTTGCTGATCTCATATAAGCACAAAAGAACACACAGCTATTTTCCAAACAGTCAATTTTTTTCCCCCTTCTAACCCCACTGAACTATTATTATACATCATCTATAACCAAAAGCTCATTGTTAATAATGAAATGGGGTGAAATATTAAGAGGGGGAAAAAGCAGCAAGGATATAAGACTTACCTTGTCCGAATAATTTGTGTTGTGTGGTGAAGAGAGTAGTTGTAGCCTTTGAAGACACGTCTCGTTTGGAAGTAAGGCCTAGGGTTCAGCCTTTCAGTTTCAGACCGTGGGAGTGAGAATGAGAAAGAAAATCGAATTGGGAGCGAATTAACGAGTGAATATAGTGAGTGGGTCACTTTATTTATAGTGTCACTATATCTATATATATGTTAATTCTAACTCCAAAAAAATTCAAATCTTATCTCATGTACTATTTTGGAGGTTATACTTTTTAATAATTTTTTAATATTAAAAATTTCGATCAGCCTATAACTTATCGGTGTTCATTTTGCTACTCCTGTTATTTATTAATTTATTTATTTATTTGGCCATATACTGCTATGATTTTATTTTATTTAATGAAATATTTTTTACGGAAAAGCTCTGCATACAAGCCCTAATGGCTTGTATGCCATACAAGTTCATTAAACAATAAGAAATAAGATCGCGCTGCTTCAGGTACGTTGATTACACGCGCTATATAACATCGCGCGTATATCTAACTACCAGATTTAAAATATTTCTTTCCCTTTTCGTTTTCGTTATTTTGAGATTTCGTTCTTCTTCTTCTCCCGCGTTTACCCTCCTTCTTCTCCATTGTTCTTTTCTTCTCCTTTTCTCACTAGCATCTTCTTCGTTTAGGTTACCTTTGTCTCTCTCTGCAACTCCATCTTCGTTTTCTATTTTTGATTTGTTGTTTTTCGAAATCAAAGTTTGATCTCGTTTTGAAGATAATGGATCATACAACCTCAGATTGTCATCTGAATGCAGGCGAAGTGGATTATGAGTCAGAATCTAACGAAGTCCCTGAGGTTTGATTTACATAGGATTAGTATGAAATTTCTTTCAGTAATTTGTATAGCATTGTGTAGTTGAAAAATTACTGAACATTACTGTGAAAGTAACACGTTTACGTGAATCTGTCGATTCAATGTATTAGTTGTGATTAATTACTTGGAATTTGTAGCAGACGCTCGGGTGTAGATCAATTCTTGTTTGGGTGTACTTTAGCTAGAAGTGTGGGTGTATCTACACTTTACTGGTTTTTTGTTATTTTAATTTACTTGTTGTTGTTCAGCTGTATTATAACAGACATGATTAGGTGTGTTTTTAGAACTGTATTATATCTGCATGCTGTGTATTTACAGTTTATTGCTTTAAAAGTCATTCTGTAGTTGAGTTGTTGCGGTTAGGGTGTATCGTATTAGACATGATTGGGTGTATTTGAATCATATCTATGGGTGTATTTACAGTTCTGACACGGTGTATTTTGCAGCCTCTCTCAGTTGTTGATGACGAGCTTGTTCCAAAGGTTGGAATGACCTTTACTACCCTTGAAGATGCTGGAAAATTTTACAGGAACTACGCCAAGGCTGCAGGTTTCTCTACAAGAGTTCGGTGCACAAATAGGAAGGGAAACGAGATTAAGAACCAACTGATTACATGTAGCAAAGAGGGAAAATGGAAATCTAAAATATCTCCGGCCGAGAAGACCAATCCGACAGCCGGTCTAAACTGTCCTGCAAGAATTTATATACACACATTGAAGGATGTCGGTGCTTGGATCATTTCAAAGGTTGTGCTGGATCATTCACACCCCTGCTGTCCAAGCAAAGCAGAGATGCTCAAACAGCACAGGGAACTAAGCATGTCCATTCGTCGTACGATAGAGAATAACGAGGAGGCCGGTATCAGACCAAGCAAAACCTACCAATCATTTGTTGCGGCTGCCGGGGGTCACCGCGAGTTAAATTTTATCGAAAAGGACGTGAGGAATTACATTACCAGGGAAGTGCGGAATGTTTCCGAACAAGAAGATGCAAAGGAATTCGGGAAATATTTGTTAAGAATGAAAGAGAAGAATCCGAATTTCTTTTTTGAGCTCCAACTCGAAGAGGATCAATCGATTAAGCTGGCTTTTTGGGCCGATGCAAGAAGCAGAGCCGCCTTTGAGTATTTCGGAGACGTCATTTCATTCGACACCACCTACAATACAAACAGGTAACAAAACTGCCCCTGTTTATGATGCTAAACTAATGTATTTTTACGAATCCGCAGCAGAGGTGTATACTGGCTGTTTCATTGGGTGTATACGAAGCATTTGTT
>NC_029793.2:6373686-6376824 GCF_000816755.2 Arachis ipaensis | reverse complement strand
ACACATCAAGAGCAGCCACGATGAGCCACTACTGGAGCCAAGAAGCAAGAGGTTCGACCAATTGGTTTTTCGTTCGCAAAATATATGCGAATTTGCTTCCGAATCGGAGGAGCTGACTGCAATTCTGCACCGTGCGTACGATAACGTCATGGCCGAGATGGAAGCATTAAAAGCCAAAAGGAAGGGGACATCTTCTTTATCCCACGAAGACGCCAACTTGGAATCCGTTAACGAGCTTCAAAGCCCGCCAAGGATTCGAACAAGAGGACGTCCAAAAAACAGGCTAGGTTCAAAGCTGGAGAAACAGATCGCAAATGCCACAAAGAAGAAGAAGACGAAAGTTTTAAGCGAGGTAAAAGTAATGTTCTTTAAATTTGTGGCGATTGAGTTTATTTTTCTCGTTAATAGTTTAGGTAATGTGTGTGTGTTATATTTCAGATAAACCTGTTTGATGCTGCATCAGCGGCGCATTCAAATTGCAGCCAATATCAAGGACACGTTATGAGTTATCAGTTCAGGGTACCAGCAGCAGGGGATAACTGGTTGGGTGTATAGTTTTTCAGAATATGGGTGTAAAAGCACCGTTATTTTGGGTGTATTTTCGTTAATTCACAATTTAGATATAGACACATATATAGATATATATAAAACAAAAGCTGTAAAAATTCTCAGGTTATGGGTTTATATTTGATTTGATGTTTTTCTTCATATTTTAGTACATGTAATTCATACATTTTGAATACAGCGCAGACAGTTTGGGTGTATATTTAATACAACCTTGGGTGTATTATTAGACTTGCGTTGGGTGTAGCAGTTTATAATTTGTGTTTTTTTTTCCTTCATATTTTACCACCTGTAATACAGCTTTTGAATACATCACAGACAGTTTACCAGCACAGATAATTTAACATGGAATAGAAGTTGTTGATAAATGGCAAATATTTACATCATTTGTTCAATTTACAAACTACCCACTTTCTATATCAGTAGAATTAATCTGACAAAACGGACTTAATAATATAGAGGATGGCTTCGACAGCCTTATAGCACTACTCTCTCTAATTGCCTGATCTCTCTGTATATTCATCTCACTGAATAGTATCCGGGATGCGTACTCCACTCTATAGTGGTCCACCTCCTCCTACAATAAAAAAGTATATTCTGTTTAAACAGCAATATTAATTCAGTAAAGTAATACAGAGTTATATGGTTTTAAAGACAGTTATCTGTGGCCAATTATCCCATTGATACTTCCCCTTTTTGATGTTTTCCGGCTCAATTATCTCCATCCACTTCATAACGTACACAGCGCAGTCATAGCTGAAAACAAAGAAAATAAATTACAAATCTCATTTACAAAAGTTTAATGATCAGACTCACAAATTTATACCTTGTTTTTTGGCCTGATATTTTAACATATGGTGATTTAATTTCCTTCTCCCTCTCCCCTTTCTGAAGAGGTCCCCCGCCGGCATATGTTATCAATCTTGAAAATACGTATCCCTTAAATACGAAAACAAATCAGTAATACACCCGAATGAATGGACAAGATACACCCAACTGAATGGACAATATACACCCATCACAACTTACAGTGAATTTATTAATGGTCTTTCTCTCATCAGTGGGAGCTATTTTGTGTAGCGGGTCAAGTATTTGACATTTCCGCTTTCTTGTATTTATCAGCCATAACCACCAATGCCCGGCGTAGCAGACAGGGGCAAAAATCTGAAGGATTCCCACACATGAACAGTGTGTTATTTTATTTTGCAAATAAGTAAATAAGCGTAGTAACAAATTTAGCAAACGAAAACTTACATATGGGTGCGAAGTCAATTTTTTTCTATCTATGAAGGGAATGAAACTCGGGTAGGCTTCCACCCTGAATTCCTTTTTCGTTTTTGGTGATACGAATTCCCCGTTTGGGTGATCCGAAAGCGCCATGCACTGCAAGATGCAAGAATGAGAAATGAAACACTAAACTTACACCCAATGGAACGTGACAAATACACCCAAATCAATACAGAAAATACACCCGAAGATCGAAGATCGTAGACTTACCACAATATCGGGGGGGAGACAGTATATTTGTTCTTGAAATCTCTTTTCATTTTTGTTGTTGAGGATGAGGCAGACGGCAGATACAATCTAGAAATATATGCCGAAATCAATTTTACATTAATAAGCATTGTAATTGACTTTGGTGTAAAAACAGTAATCTTATTCTAATATTACCTGAGATTCTATATCACTTTTTGCCTGGAGGGAAGCAAGGTGCATTCTCATCAAAATGTATTCTCCTTGGCCAATCAGAGTGCACATCTCCTCATACTCGTTAGTATTGCCATCTGCATCTTCCTTCAGTCTCGTCCCCCAGATGTAGCACTTTTGTTTCATATCATCCGTAATCTGATATAATCCCCGAGGAGTTTCAAACTTTGCAGAACTTTCTCCCCCAGTCTCCCTCTGAATTTGTGGACTTGTGTTTTTTCCCTTCGTCGCGCTGCTTGCTATTCTTTGGACCAAACTGTCCAATTGTTCTATCAAATTCGCAGCTTCTGGAGATTTTTCCCTTTCTGTCTCCTGCGTTGACGCCCCCTCCTGGCTTGAATCAGTCAATCCAAGACTGAATGATGGCACCCCTGGATCTGTTTTAGGAACATAGGAAGCTGTCCGTGCCATCATCAACAGGGCAGCAGCGTCCTCTGCGTCTGGATGACTGCATCATTATGTATAAGAATAAGAGTAAGAATAAGAATATACGGACGATAAGCAAAGATTGATTCTAGTCTAATGAACTTACATTTTTGTTGGAGCTGGGGGAAGCTTGGGTGTTGTTTCTTGAAGTTGTTTGGGGGTTTCAGGAATGTTGCACAGTTACAAAAAAATAATCACGGCGTAAAAAAAACTAATCAGGAACAATATACACCCAAACTGTTAGCTAATATACACCCAAACTCCAAACAAATATACACTCAATACTATTTCTTACGTTTCTGTAGTCCCTTCAATCTGTAGCATAGGGGTTGGTTCAAAATCTGTCTCTGTGGTTGTTTGGGATGCCGGCACAAAAACCTGAATCGGGACTCTAAACAAGAAGAAAAATGAAAGGTTAACAACGCCTTTGAAAATAATAAG
>NC_029793.2:6358789-6366973 GCF_000816755.2 Arachis ipaensis | reverse complement strand
GGAGGAAGTGGAAGAGTCTGCCATACGTAACCGTTTGTGTTGAGCGCGTGATTTTGACGCGCCATGTTATGCTTCCTTATGCGCGTGTCTTCGATTTGGGCTGGGCCAACTTGGATGCTTGGATACTTGTATGTGTAGCAGGCCCGTATCATACGTAACCGTTTGTGTTGAGCGCGTGATTTTGACGCGCCATGTTATGCTTCCTTATGCGCGTGTCTTCGATTTGGGCTGGGCCAACTTGGATGCTTGGATACTTGTATGTGTAGCAGGCCCGTATTTTTTATCGATATTTATGTTTTAAAGTTAATACAATTAACTTAAAAATGTAAATGTCAATAAGTTGTATTAGTAATAAATCGAATCAAGCTGATTCGATTTACTAGGTGACTAAACTAAATCGAAACAACCTAATTCATATTGTATCGAATTTTATTCATTCATAAATCAAAGCTATCTATTTCGATTTGCCTTTTCGAATCATACTGATTCGATTTAATATTCGATTTACATAAATTTATGCATGAAGACATGCACGTTTTTTAATTTAAGACTTTCATATAATATTGAATTTCACTTTATTTATTAATGTTATTTACCCTAAAAGTTATAAATCCATAATTGAAATGTGAACAATAACAATATACAAGTATACAACTAGAAGGTCGACCAAATGAGCCAACTTATATCACCTCAATCCATAAATATTTTAAGTTTTTAACGCTCATTTTAATCTCTTAATTATCAATTACTTCAAAATTATCACGGACTTAAGTTGATCTCAGTAATCAGTATCATTTATGTTATGCTTTTATTTTATGTTTTCATGTAATACTAAATTTATGTCAAACCAATTTCTTTTGTGAACTACATATTATTTTTCCTGTAAAAGGAATACAAGTATATTTTAATAATAATATGACATTTCAAACACACTTTTACATTTACTTCTACAAGATTAGTTTTTAACTTTATATTATATGCTTTGACGTAATAGTGAATATAAATCAATCGCTTTATTTTTTTCGCAAAAAGATAAAATTCTAAACATGAACATTCACATTTATCGTTACCTTATAAAGAGAGAAAATGTTGTAGAACATTGATATATACATGTAAGCACTTACTTAAGTACATACTAAATTACTAAACCAAATAAGGAATATCTATGAGTTGATAATAGAAAGATTACAATTCTAAGATAAAACCAATTTTTTCATCAGCATGACATGTTGGCAATGCATCTAACATTGTCTTAAAATCAGCGTTCTCATCAATCTTGAAGGTACAAATAACCTTGACAATCTTCAAGGCATGCCACCAACATTTTGTATTACTTGAACTGCAGTGGCACTTCCCTTCCTTTCTTCCCATCAGTGTCTCATACAAAAACTGTTGTTTTTTGCAAAATAACAAACGGAATTAGAAAGAACGTATTGATGATAAAGTATATAAACACAAATGCAGTCACTGCTGGGATGGAAGTACTGTTGTCGTTGTAAATGCAAGACTCAATGCAAGACTCAGAGAAAATTTGAGGATAATGACATACCTGAATGAATGCTTTACCATGAACATAAGAGCGAAAACTAAATGAAATAGAGTTCGGGCAGCAACTTGAAAGCAAGTAATTCATAAAAGGGAAATAGAGAGCTTCGTAGTCCGGAGAAAACTGTAATTCCAAGCGTTTAATAGTTGGAGGAATAGATGAAACTTGGAATGCACCCTGCTCTGGTTCAGTCTACAGAATTCAGACAAACAAACAAATAAATAAAATACGCAAATATGTAAAGCAGAATGAACCAATGTAGCAAGTGTACATACTTACTAGAATTGACAGACAGATAAAGAGGGAGACTGATGCCCAAATCTTTTGGGGTTTAATGTTTTGGACAAATTTCCTCAAGCTACAAAGGTCCCGAAAATCCACATCGCTAAAACTATTGACTTCCAATTGATTAGAACATTTCTGAAAAGATATACCAGGTTGGTTGTTTCCCTCATACGCAAATGATAATAAATTTCGAGCATCAATGTTAAGCTCCTCCAAGTTAGAGCAGTATGATAACTTCAAGACCTTGAGTTGAGCACTTGAAATATTAATCCTCTTAGACATCGAGCAATTGTCTAGTTCCAAACTCTCAAGGAAAGGAAATTTAGAAAATAGTTCAAGAAACCATTTGTCTCCAATAGCAATGTTCTTCAAATTCCATAAGCACAGCCATCTCAAATTTGTGCAACTATCTAAATTCAGCTTGAAATATGTATTTAGATACTGAAGACAACAATGTAAGCTCTCAAGATTTGGAGCATCAATATATACTTCCCGCATTCCTTGAACATAAACTTTCTTGAGCTTATGTAAACCATGCAAGAATAGTGATTCCACAAGACTGAACTCATACACTTGAGGAATTCCTCCGATTGGAGGGTTATAGACAGCACAATCAATCACGGTTAAATCTTCAATTAGAGGACAATGAGAAATGAGATGATCTATAATCCCTTCATGTCCAAAAAATATATTGCATAGTTTTAATATTCTCACTGAGTAAAGCTTGATGGAATGGGTGAGGAATGCTTGGCCAACTCTGATTCGGTCCATCAACACCAACTTAGTAAGTGATTTGGATTCAATGACACTGAGTGGAAGGTCATAAAACCTGTCCGAACTGTGTCTCCCTACATAGCGACCAGGGAGGCGAAGCTGTAAATGTAATACTTCGCCACCACTTTCAATAGCCATCTTCATCCATAGATCAACATGGTGGGCCATGCACTTATAGTCTACATAGTCCATGATGAGCTTGAATTCTTTGATTGCTAAGCCTAGGTCGCGGAGCCTCAGTAATCTTCTCCCAACATAGTCAATAACTTTGTCTATTTTGCTATGATAATTGTCTACCGTTACATCTTGACTCTTAAAATGTTGATCGCTGCAAATAGACAATATCGGAAAGGTAGACCATGTTTCTCTCCAAGCCTTTGATAAAACACTAGTCCTGGCAGAATCTCTGTCCGGAAGCCTTGCGAGAATGTCATGAAGTATAGCTTCTGTGAGGTGAAATAATTTTTGAGATGGAGTTAAGACATAAAAAGAAAACACAAGAGACTAATTTTTTTTTCTCTATAGAAGTAAGATGATTGATGTACATATACTCTAACATTATAATTTTTAGTATTTTTTAAAATGGTAAAAAGTATAAAAGTCGGAGTATCTCAAATCTTTTACGATTTTAAAAATTAAAGGATCCGATTCTGTACTTTAGAAATATATGTACTCTAAGAATTTAAACTTTTTAATTTCTGTACTCCAAATTAAACTTTACTACATTTAAAATTAATATCCCAAACTCCAGAAAAATACTATTATTAAATTAATATAAAAAAATAAAGTGTAGACTTTATCTCCTTTGTCACTAAAACATGAATTTCAATTTTTCCTCCTATCTCCTATGTAACCTCACTAGTTACTAGACTAACGAAAAGCTCGTTGTTCCAATAACAGAAAAAGGGGGGAAATATTAAAAAATAAACTTACCTTCTCCGATAGTGTGTGTTTGTGGTGATTTGAAGAGTGTAGAAGTGCAGTATTTTTTTGCTTTGGGATAGATGTCAGATGATGTGAAATAAATGAGCGAATTTTTAGGCTCAAGATTTTCGTTTCAGTGTTTTATACTCTCACTTTAAATGGTGAAAGAAGAGACTTCTCTTCTGAGCTTAAGGTTAAGGTTTCGATTTCAATATTTTATACTCTCATTTTAACGGTGAAAGAAGAGACCGACAGAGAAGCGGTTTTATTTGGTGATCTTATAAAAAATATATTTTTTTGAGTTTTTTTTTTATAAATTTTATAAAAAAAAAAGTAATTTTATGTTTAAATATTTTGTAAAAAAAATTATATTTATTAATTATGTTTAGGTAAAATAAGATAAAAGTATTTTTTGTTTATTTATTATGTGAAAATTATTTTTTTTATTTTTTCTTAAAAATATAAATTGTAATTTTTTTAAAAAATGTAAATTGTAATTTTTTAAAAAATATATTTTTTATTTTTTAGTATTTTTATTTTTACTAATAAAAATTTATTAAACACACTAAAAAATAAAAAAAATATTTTTTATCAACTTAATAATATTCAAACAAACACAAAAAAATTACATTTTTTATTTATAAAAGATGTAGTTTATAAATATGAAATCAATTTTGTTATTGATATACAAAGCCTACTAAGCATCAAATTAGTCTATCCTTAAAAAAAGATAAATTATCAAAATATTACTTGAAAGTTTGTATCGCTAATAAAACAAATTTTAAAAAATACCAACGATAAATAAATTCATAAAAGATTTAAAAATACGAAAAAAAGAACTTGATACTCAAAATGTTGTGGCATGTAGACAGTAGTTTAAGTATTTACCCGAATCCTATGTAAAATTTTCATCCGAAATTTTCAGAAAATATACTTTAAAAGACTTAAAAGGATAAAAAAAAGGTATGTCTAAAATGAGTACAATAAATATATGTTTATAGGATGCGCCATGTTTATATAAGTCGTTAGATTTTAGTAGATGAAAATCAAAGGCTAATATAAAAGAAGAGCATTGATAGATTCTAATAAATACAGAATATCCTAATACATAAATAAATACTTTAAATGACAGTACTTCAATACACAAGACTTTAAATGACAACAAAATCTTTTATTCTTAAATAATTAAATATAAAATATATAAATACAAAATATATGAATATTTTTTATTCATTAAGATTAATTATTATGTAAAAAATTTTTATAATATTAAAAATTATATTTTTTATATTTGTATGTTATAGTTTAAAATATCATTTTAATATAATTTTTTTAATATTATAAATTTTTTTTGCATAATAATTAATTTTAATGAATAAAAAATACTCATATATTTTGTATTTATATATTTTATATTTAATTATTTAAGAATAAAAAATTTTGTTGCTATTTAAAGTCTTGCATATTAAAGTATTGTCATTTAAAGTATTTATTTATGTATTAGGATATTCTGTATTTATTAAAGTCTATCAATACTCTTCTTTTATATTAGCCTTTGATTTTTATCTAATAAAATCTAATGGTTTATATAAACATGACATATCCAATAAATACATAATTATTGTGCTCATTTTAGACATATACTCAAAGAAAAGGATCTACAAACAGGATCAAATAAAGCTATGCTTAAATGGTTAAGATTACAAATATGAAGAAAGAGTATTTACCGAAGAAACTTTGCGGCTTCGTTCAGTCTTTCTCTAACTCCTCTGTTGAGCACTCTTCGATAAGCTTTATATATAGCTACTAATGATCTAATCCCTCTTCTACAAATAATAATCATTATCATAATCAGTTATCATAATAATATATTATGATTTTTAAATTTAAAGTAACTAAAATTTTAATTTTTCCATTTTATACCTTGTCACTTTAAAGAAATTAGTCATATAATTTTATACACAAGTGGTAACGTATAACACAATCATAAAACAATTACCATAAAAGACTATGTATATTTCAATTGAACAACATCTCTTAGATAAAAAGTACAAAACCACGAGAATAGGGACCCTCACTTTCTTGATTTAATTCGGGGTTTTGTTGGTGAGAATGAGAGCAAGAATTTGTGGGTTGCTCACCACCCAACGTGTGGGAGAGGAACGACTAGTGTGTTCAAAACTCTAAATCTAATCTAATTTGAAAATACATCAAATTAGTTTTACTTTTTGTTTAAACAAAAACATTGAAATATTTGATATGGATTTTTAGTTAGAGCAGTATGTTATTTGTTGTTTAATTGAGTGAAATCTCTTCATCTTGCTTGCTTTGCTTTGCTTTCTTTTCTTTTAACCCTAATATTCACAAATCAAAAGAATTCAAATTTCATATTTAAATTTTGAAAGTAACTCAATTCAATATTTTAAATCAAATATCGTTATATAATATTCTATTTTTATAATTAAATTAAATTGCTCACCTCTCAAACTTTAGGTGACTATATATGGTTTTCCCTAGGTTTAATTTAATTAGGGGTAAAATAATTATTTTATGAGTGGCATTAAATTGGTAATTTTAAAATTGGTGATTTATATAGTAGAGTTAAATATGTACAGAGCTACAGATATTCCGTGTGATGCAATGAGAAACGCACACAATACAAATATTTTCATCAGCATAACATGTTGGCAATGCATCTAACATGGTCTTAAAGTCAGCGTTCTCATCAATCTTGAAGGTACAAATAACCTTGACAATCTTCAAGGCATGCCACCAACATTTTGTATTACTTGAACTGCAGTGGCACTTCCCTTCCTTTCTTCCCATCAGTGTCTCATACAAAAACTGTTGTTTTTTGCAAAATAACAAACGGCGTTAGAAAGAACATATTGATGATAAAGTATATAAACACAAATGCAGTCACTGCTGAGATGGAAGTACTGTTGTAAATGCAAGACTCAGAAAATTGGAGGATAATGAGATACTTCAATGAATGCTTTACTATGAACATAAGAGCAAAAACTAACCGAAATAAAGTTCGGGCAGCAACTTAAAAGCAAGTAATTCATAAAAGGGAAATAGAGAGCTTCATCTTCCGGAGAAAACTGTAATTCCAAGCGTTTAATAGTTGGAGGAATAGATGAAACTTGGAATGCACCCGGCTCTGGTTTACTCTACAGAATTCAGACAAACAAACAAATAAATAAAATAGGCAAATTTGCAAGCAGAATGAACCATTGTAGTAGCAAGTGTATACTTACCAGAAGTGACCGACAGATAAAGAGGGAAACTGATGCCAAAATCCTTTGGGGTTTAATGTTTTGGACAAATTTCCTCAAGCTACAAAGGTCCCAAAAATCCACATCGTAAAACTATTGACTTCCAATTGATTAGAACTTTTCTGAAAAGATAGACCAGGTTGGTTGTTTCCCTCATATGCAAATGATAATAAATTTCGAGCATCAATGTTAAGCTCCTCCAAGTTAGAGCAGTATGATAACTTCAAGACCTTGAGTTGAGCACTCGAAATATTAATCCTCTTAGGCATAAAGCAATTGCCTAGTTTCAAATTCTCAAGGAAAGGAAGCTTAGAAAATAGTTCAAGAAACCATGTCTCCAATATCAATGCTCTTTAAATTCCATAAGCACAACCATCTCAAATTTGTACAACTATCTAAATTCAGCTTGAAAGATGAATTTGGATGAAGACAATAATCTAAGCTCTCAAGATTTGGAGCATCAATATATACTTCCTGCATTCCTTTAACATTAACTTTCTTGAGCTTATGTAAACCATGCAAGAATAGTGATTCCACAGAACTGAACTCAAACACCGGAGGAATTTCTCAAGTTAGAGGGTTATATACAGCACAATCAATCACGGTTAAATCTTCAATTAGAGGACAATGAAAAATGAGATGATCTTGTTCTCTAAAATATTTTTAATATAACATTTATTAAAATATACTATATAGTATAAATAATCTATCTCTCCGCACATTGCGCGGGTCTCACTCTAATTAATTATAATGACAATATATGTGCATTGTGTAAAAATGATATAGAATTTGTACATCATTTATTTGTTGCCTGTGAGTTTATGTGGCAGGTGTGGAGTGCTTGATTGAAATATGTTGATAGAGCATGGGTTATTTCAGGATCAGTTAAAGAGTTCTTCGAGAGTTGGACTGGAGTAGCAGGCGAAAAGCTGGAGCAAAAGAAATGGCTAATAGGCTTCTTTGCGGTTATCTGGAACATTTGGGTGGAGCGAAACAGAAGAGTATTTGAGAGACCAGAGACAAGTGTTGAAAGTGTACAGATTATGTTATTTTCGAGTTATAGGGAATGGTGTAGAGTTGATCCGATTGGTTGTTGATGGCAATATCGGAGATGACAACGGATTATCCTTGTTTTTAGTGTCATTATGTCTTTACTGCTCCACTTTATTGTGTTGAGCTCCACTTGTTCAAAAAAAAAAAACTAACTACAGTGATGAGATTTTTCATAATAAAATTCATAAAATATTCATCAAATTTTCATCATGACCCAAAATTTCCCCTTTGAAACTCATAAATACTATAATAATAATAATAATAATAATAATAATAATAATAATAATAATAATATAAAGATCAATGTGGGAACCTATGTAGATT
>NC_029793.2:6355949-6357999 GCF_000816755.2 Arachis ipaensis | reverse complement strand
AAAAATTTCTATTTATTGTTATTATTATTATTTCAAGCATTATGTGAAGTGAAATAATGTTTGAAATAGATTGAGAAAAATCTAAAATAGCCCCTGACAATTATCTCAAAAGACAATGAGGCCCTTGACAAAAAAAAATACCAACCCGACTCCTGAGACAAAAAAAATACCAACCCGGCTCCTGAGATTTACTTTTATAGGACTAATTAGCTCCTGTGCCAAAAAAATTAATGTTGTTTTTTTGACACAAGGGCTAATCAGTCCTAAAAAAAAGATCAGGGACCGGGTTGGATGTTTTTTTTTTTTGTTCCTCTTTGTCCTTTCGAGATAATTGGGTGTTTGGAATTCATTTTCCAAAAATATCCATCAGATGTAAACGGTTAAATGAGTTATTCCTGACTAAGGGCTTGTTTGGGCGGCATTCTCAAAAAAATCTTTTATAATAGTAAAAGTGATTTTATGTTTGGTTTATATTTATATTTAAAAGTATTTAAAAGATGTTATTGTTTGAATACAAAAATATAAAAATATTTTTATAATAATAAAATTACTTAAAACTTAAAAAAATCATAAAAGAGTTTATTAATAATAATAAAAAAAATAATTAATTATACTAATTTATTTGATTTGATAATTACTCTCTTATATTGCTTATATTGTCTTTTATTTCTTTTATTATTTGAACATCTTCTTGTATTGGTTCTTCCCATTCATTAATTTTAGAATTTATTAATCTATTTTTTACAGTAGTGCTATTATTTTGATTGACTTGTAACAAAACAATATCTTCAAACTTTTATAAAATGCATATGTCATTAAAATTCATCATTTTTATAAAATTACGAAGGGTGAAACATACAATAATGATATCACGATGGGTTTTAAATTTGGCTTTTAATGACATGTTTTATAGTATCTTCCATCTTGTTTTATATACTCCAAAAGTCCTTTCAATTAGTGTTCTTAAACTTGAATGACAATAGTTGAACTTTATAATATTTGATCTAAAGTTTGGTGCTAGTTTAAATTGTGAAATACGATACCTTGTATGACGATGAGGTCCTAAGAATTCTTTAAAAGTTGGATAACCAGCATCAACTAAATAATATTACCTGAAATACATTAAAAAATATATAAAAATTAAGTCACATATTAGCATGAAAATGAATTTAACCTCAAAATAAACTTAAATGATATAACTAACCTTCTGGTGGATGTGAAAAATTTAATTTTTTTGTTCGAAGAGCATCCATAAAAATTCTTGTATCATGTGCAGAGTCTTCCCAACCAACTCATATAAATGTAAAACATGTATTGAAATTACATACAACCATTACATTTGTTGTAGTATTTCTTTTTCTACCAATAAATTACACTTACTCATCTTAATGAACATGAGCATATAGCATCTATAGCTCCAATACAATCTTTGAAATACGATCAATATTTATCATTATTTATAATATATTTAAGTGTCTCCAAAATTAAGATCAATAGGTCTAATTATGTTTTTTGACAATTTCTTCATATATGATAGGACATGATGAATTGACGAAATATAGTTTCATCTGAATGCTGAAATCGCACCTCCAACATTCTATAAAAAGTTTCTTGCCCAAGCATGTATAAGAATGTTGCTACCATTTCTTTTCCACTAATACCTCGTGTGGATTTCAAACCATAATTGAGAACTAAGTTATTGCATAAAACGGTTAAAAACTGATTTTCTCATTTTAAATTGTTCAAAAAATCGCATTTCATTCTCTTCCTTCAATTCTAATAGTCATTGATATTTTGATAGTTTTAAAGCCCTTTTCTCTTGTTTGAGGATATATCGCAAGTAATAATTGACAACTCAATAAATAATTAATATAGCAATTGACTCGTAATCTTTTTCATATTCTTCATATTAAGTATTATTATCTGTTTCATAATCACTCATCCCATATAATTTAAATTAACATGAAAAATAAGATAAGAAAACAAAAAATACTATCTATAATGTCATTATTAAATAAAAGTTTCAAAATATTTAAGACCTTCATTCTTA
>NC_029793.2:6342276-6351779 GCF_000816755.2 Arachis ipaensis | reverse complement strand
TACAAAACATCTTTTTTTAAAAGAAAAAAATATTTAAAAAAAATGTAAATTGTAGCTTCTCAAAAAGGTTTTTTTTTTTTATTTTTCTAGTACTTTTTTTTTTACTATAAGAAATTTGTCAAATATACTAAAAATAAAAAAAAGAATATTTTTCATTAATTTTTTTTATCAAAATAATGACACACAAACAAGCACTAATTTTTAATTTTTTTCTAATAAAAAAATGAATTTCAAAAATTAAAGGTTCTGACTTTGGTACTTTGAAAATCGAATAGTCCGATTTATATACTTTTCAGAAATCAAACTCGAGTTAAATCCCAAAATGATCATTGAGATTGGCGTCATGCACTAAAATCGTCTCTGAGATTCCAATTGCACCAATTACGTCCCTAAGATTGAAAAAAATGCATCATATTAATCCCTGACCTATTTTCTATTAACGACGTGATGACATGGCATGATGACATGGACTGTAAGTGACACGTGTCACTTCATGATTTGGCCACGTGTAATGGTATGATGATGTGGTGACCAGTGACACATGGCATGCTGACGTGGATGGTTGTGTCACGTGTCACAATGTTATTTCGACACGTGTTCGTTTGTGCCACGTGTCGCAACAGTATTCGTCCATGTGTCATCCATTATGTCATCGTTGTATATGCACCAAATTAGTCCCTCACTTTACATTAAGTGACTCATTTTAGTCCCTGAAATTGAATGTTGTGCACCAAACTAGTCCCTTCACCAATTTTTCTCATTTTTTTTAGATTTAAAATTTTAATATCTTGAATACACTAATTTCAATTCTATTTTTTCATATATCGTTTAAATACAAGTGCTTTCATAAAAAAATTTAAGATTTTACTTTTTAGTTTTAGTTATATCATTTTTTTTAATAATTTAATATTGATAAATTTTGTAATATATATATTATTATAAAAAAATAATTATATAATAGATTAGACACATTTTTTTATTCAAAAAAACATATTTTTAATAAGAAATCAATAATTAAAGTATACATTTTTTTATTTTTTTGTTCTTATAAAATACATGTTTTAAACTCTCCGAACCTTCCGATTTTTGTATTCCAAATTACACGAAGTCACTTAACACCCAACAATCCATCCACCAAAAAATTACTATTGTAAGCTCAATATAAAAAATAAAAAGCGTTAGACTTTATCCTTTTTGTCATTAAAAAATAAATTTCAATTTTTCCTCATAATTCCACTGAACTCCTAAACATTAGCCTCACTAGTTGCTACCCTAATGAAAAGCTCGTTGTTCTAATCACCGAAAAAAAAAAGAGGGGATGTGAAAAAATAAACTTACCTTCTCCAATAGAGTGTGTTTGTGGTGATTTGAAGAGCGTAGAAATGCGATACCTTTTCATTTTGTGAAGATGATGTGAAATAAATGAGCTAGAAGAACTGGAATTTTTGGATTAGATTTCGGTTTCAGGTGTGTTTTACGCTTTCACTTTACACGCCAAAAGAGAGAAGAAAGGGTTGAATTCTTTCTTATTTTAAAACAACTCCAAGTAAATTAATTAAATTTTTTTAAAAATTTATTTAGAGGGGATGAAACTTACCTTCTCCAATAGAGTGTGTTTGTGGTGATTTGAAGAGCGTAGAAATGCGATACCTTTTCATTTTGTGAAGATGATGTGAAATAAATGAGCTAGAAGAACTGGAATTTTTGGATTAGATTTCGTAGATTTCGGTAAATTATTTTTTAGTGTATTTGACAAATTTTTAATATTTAGTGATAAAACATTAGAAAAATTAAAAAATATTTTACGTCTTTTTTAAAAAATCTTTTTTCTTAAAATTTTTTTTCCATGTAATAAATAATAAATAAAGTGCTTTTATATTGTTATACCTAAACATAATTGATAGATAAAAAGATCTTTTTACATGAGATACTCAAACATAAAAGTATTTATACTTTTTCATAAGATCTTTTAAAAAAAGATATAAATGATCTTGGACCTATTGAGAAAGGACACTGATGACCAAAGAAGAGAGAATGATGCAGAGAAAGTAATGACAAAAAAATTGATTAAGATCTGAATGAAGAAAATGTGTTATTAGAGAGTTGTTATACAAAGGCACTTAGCTCCTATTTTATAGCTTAACTAACACCCTCTAACTACCTCTAACAGCCACTTTAACTGAATTCTTCTCATAATAGAATTTTACTGACTTCACGTAATCTGTTACATAAGTTTTGACTTCTTTTCCCTTAACACCCCCCTCAAGCTTAGTTGGGGTTTTGTTCCCAACCTAAGCTTGGACTTAAAACTTTCAAACAATTCACAAGACAGGGTTTGGTCAATATATCTGTTATCTGATCTTGTGCAGGTATATTAACTACAAAAAAGTTACTTTCTATTAACTAGCTCTCTCAAAAAATGTAGATCAGTTTCAAGATGCTTGCAACAGCTATGCATAACTGGGTTCACAGCTAGGTGACAAGTACTCTGATTGTCACAGTAGATCATTGGTGTCACTTGTTGTGAAACTTGTGACTCTTGAAGAAACTGCTGTATAGACATCACTTCCGTTTGAGCAGAGGCAACCGCTCGATATTCTGCCTTGGTACTCGACCTGCTAACTTCCGATTGTTTTTCACACTTCCAAGCAATGAGGTTGCTTCCTAAGAACACCAAATAGCCACTGATAGACCTTCTATCATCCAAATCTGTCGCCCAATCTGCATCAGCAAAGGAAATAATTCTATAGTCAGTACATTTGTTAAACACTAAGCCTTGATTAGGGATACCTTGTAAGTATCTCAAGATTCTCTTGACAGCTTTCCATTGTTCAATTGTTGGCTGATGCATGAACTGTGAGCACTTATTTACTGCAAAAGCAATATCCGGCCGTGTGATGGTCAAAAATTGTAGTGCTCCAACAATTGATCGATACTTCTTAGGGTCGTCAAAAATTTCTGAGTCATTCTTGTGCAATCTTAATGAAGACACCATTGGTGTTGGCATTGGATTTGACTGGTTCATCCCTATTCTAATTAACAGATCTTTTGCATATTTTTAGTGATAAAAGTAAAAACATTAGAAAAATTAAAAAATATTTTACGTCTTTTTTAAAAAATCTTTTTTCTTAAAATTTTTTTTCCATGTAATAAATAAGTAAAAAAGTGCTTTTATATTGTTATACCTAAACATAATTGATAGATAAAAAGATCTTTTTACATGAGATACTCAAACATAAAAGTATTTATACTTTTTCATAAGATCTTTTAAAAAAAGATATAAATGATCTTGGACCTATTGAGAAAGGACACTGATGACCAAAGAAGAGAGAATGATGCAGAGAAAGTAATGACAAAAAAATTGATTAAGATCTGAATGAAGAAAATGTGTTATTAGAGAGTTGTTATACAAAGGCACTTAGCTCCTATTTTATAGCTTAACTAACACCCTCTAACTACCTCTAACAGCCACTTTAACTGAATTCTTCTCATAATAGAATTTTACTGACTTCACGTAATCTGTTACATAAGTTTTGACTTCTTTTCCCTTAACACCCCCCTCAAGCTTAGTTGGGGTTTTGTTCCCAACCTAAGCTTGGACTTAAAACTTTCAAACAATTCACAAGACAGGGTTTGGTCAATATATCTGTTATCTGATCTTGTGCAGGTATATTAACTACAAAAAAGTTACTTTCTATTAACTAGCTCTCTCAAAAAATGTAGATCAGTTTCAAGATGCTTGCAACAGCTATGCATAACTGGGTTCACAGCTAGGTGACAAGTACTCTGATTGTCACAGTAGATCATTGGTGTCACTTGTTGTGAAACTTGTGACTCTTGAAGAAACTGCTGTATAGACATCACTTCCGTTTGAGCAGAGGCAACCGCTCGATATTCTGCCTTGGTACTCGACCTGCTAACTTCCGATTGTTTTTCACACTTCCAAGCAATGAGGTTGCTTCCTAAGAACACCAAATAGCCACTGATAGACCTTCTATCATCCAAATCTGTCGCCCAATCTGCATCAGCAAAGGAAATAATTCTATAGTCAGTACATTTGTTAAACACTAAGCCTTGATTAGGGATACCTTGTAAGTATCTCAAGATTCTCTTGACAGCTTTCCATTGTTCAATTGTTGGCTGATGCATGAACTGTGAGCACTTATTTACTGCAAAAGCAATATCCGGCCGTGTGATGGTCAAAAATTGTAGTGCTCCAACAATTGATCGATACTTCTTAGGGTCGTCAAAAATTTCTGAGTCATTCTTGTGCAATCTTAATGAAGACACCATTGGTGTTGGCATTGGATTTGACTGGTTCATCCCTATTCTAATTAACAGATCATGAACATATTTAGATTGTGTTAGTAATAGTTTATCCTTTGCCAAAAATTGAGCCTCTAACCCCAAAAAAAATTGAATTTGCCTAAATCTTTTAGAGAGAAAATTGAATTCAAAGAAGTAATTAAATCATCAATTTCATTTGGGTTAGAGCTGTAATCACTATATCATCAACATAAATGATCATGTATATAACAGAATTATGAGATCTTCGAATGAATAAAGCTATATTTGAGGTTGAGTTAGAGAATCCAAACTGTTTTAGAGTGTGTGCTAGGGTCAGATACTATGTTCTGGGGGCTTGCTTAAGACCATAAAGAGCCTTGTGTAGCTTGCACACTCTTGTAGAATTCTGAGTTGTGTAGTCCGGGGGTTGCTGCATAAATACTTTATCTTTTAATTTGCCTTTGAGAAAGGTATTATCAAAGTCGAATTGTCTCATAACCTATCCTTGTGTTAATGCTATTGTTATGATTATTCGAATTGTGATAGGTCGTACAACAGGACTATAGACTTCCTCATAGTCAATGCCTTCAATTTGGTGAAATCTTTTGGCAACTAATCTAGCTTTGTACTTAAGGATTTCACCATGTTGATTTTTCTTTACTGCAAAAATCCACTTATTGTTGCATTTGGTGGTGGATCTATTAGTGTCTAAGTATTACACTTATAGAGAGCCTTGATTTCATTGTCCATGGCCTCCTTCCAATGAGGGCATTGTAATGCCTATTGAACTATAGTTGGGGTTTCCTTTGTTAAATCAATATTGTTTACTGTTTTGGCCAGAAAAGTTTTTGGATTTGATACACCAGATTTCGATCTAGTGATCATTTGATGGGTATTACGCTCTTTTATGGTTGGTGGTGGTAATTGTGGAATGGGGAGAAGGTTTGTTTCAATTCCAAAGATTGGAATTGTCGTGGACTAGTAGTGTGTTTGCTGATTAGCAGCAAAAGCTTGTGGATGTATAGTATTTAAATAAAAAATCGTAGGTGGTGTATTTTGACTACTAGAAATAATATCAACACTGGTTGTAGGGGTTGTAGTATAGATGATATTGTTGGAATTAGTAGAAGTGCTCGATGAAGGCATTGTACTTCTTTTAAAGACTGGAAAGTATGAACTTGTAGCATTGTCAATGAGATGCTTTGAAGGAGCTGTTGCATTTGAAAGATTAGTACTAATAGTTGGAAACAAAGTGTGATAAGGGAAAAGAAACTCATTAAACACTACATTTCTTGCAAGATAGATTCTGCCTTCTTTAGATAAACATTTGTAACCACTATGATCAGAATCATATCCTAAAAAAATACACATTTGAGATTTAAAATCAAATTTTCTTTTGTTATAAGGTTTCAATAAAGGATAGCAAGCACACCCAAAAATTTTAAATGTAGAGTAATCTGGTTTGTGCTTAAATAGAACCTCAAAAGGACTTTTAGAGTCCAAAACTGGAGTAGGTAGGCGATTGATGACATAGATTGCAGTAAGAAAGGCTGAATCCCAATGTTTAAGAGGCATTGAAGCAGTAGCTAAGACAGATAAGTCACACTCTGTAATGTGTCTATGTTTTCTCTCTATAGATCCTTGTTGTTGGTGTGTATATGGACATGACAATCTATGGAATATACCATTGTTAGAGAGAAATGTAAAAAAGGCTTTAGATAGAAATTCTTGGCCATGGTCACTTTGCAAGGCCTTGATTCCACAACCTGTTTGATTTTCAATGAAAGATTTATATTTTTGAAAAGCTTCTAGAGCCAAACTTTTGTTTAATAATAGAAAAATGCAAGTATATTTACTAAATGCATCTAAAAAAACTAATATAATATTTGTAGCCATGATGAGAAGGAAAGGGAGCTGGCCCCAAATGTCAACATATACTAGTTCTAAGGGTTGTGTATAAACAGATTCTGAGGTCTTAAATGGTAATTGATGCATTTTTACAATGGTACAAAACTCACACACTTTATGATTTTCATCAATTGGTGAGGTCTGTATGCCACACTGGTGCATGACTTGAGCTACTGTCCTAAGAGAGCTATGGGCAAGTCTTTAATGCCAAAGCTCTAAGTCATCAATTTTTTTATTATAAGTATAATAAGCCACAGGATAATTCATAGAAGGTGTTAATGATGTTCCTGTAGAAGAAGTAACAAAATTAGCATTAGATCCTAATGAATCAGGTATAGAAAGGTGAGAATTAGGTGTAGTATAATTGAATAGAAAGATAGAATCAAAGAAACTTTTTACTACATTATTATTCAAGAGAGAACCACTATTAGTGACGATGTTACTATTGATAGAGGAATTATTACAATTAGTAGCATTAATAGGATCCTCATTACAAAAACGTGATTTTTTGTGATCTTTTGTACTAACAAATTTACAATGTGAAATAGAATTAGACAAATTGCTTGTAGTAGGATTCAGATGAGATGATGTTGGCACCACTAAATTATCAAAAGAGTAAATGCCTCCTCTAGCTATTTCTTGTAGGAGAATGTCCTTGGACACTTGATCACGAACCAACAAGATTTAGGCCAGAATTCAAAATAGATTTTATTATCCTCAACGAATTTGGACACACTCAAAAGATTTTGTGTAATAAAAGGGACATGCAGTAAGATATTTAATTTAAATGAAATATTTTGATATTTATCAAATTGTAGATCCATGATGTAAAATAGGTACTCCCTAACCATTACCAATAAAGAGTTTCTCAGGGCCTTGTGATGAATCGATGGAATTCAAGAAATTGGTATGTTCAGCAGTAATATGATGTGAAGCACCAGAATCTGGGTACCATGCACTGTCAATCAGGGTGGAAGAGGTGGTCATGTATGCTCGAGGTTGATGAAAGGATGCTGGAGGAGGTGGTGGAAGTGAATTTGCATATAAAACTGCAATCTGAGAAGATGTTGAAGATGATGGATTCTGAAATTGAACATCAAATCTGTGATAACAATTTTGCACTACATAACCCATTCTACCACATAATTGGCATTGGGGTCTTGAATTCATAAATCTAGCACCCCTCTCATAGATCTCCCAGCACGGCCCCTTCTTCCATTGTTGCCTCTTCCAAAGTTTGGTAGTGAAAATGGAAAAGTTTGAACTAAATTTGCTAAAACAATCTCTTGTTCAGGCTTCTTAGACCTCTCGATCATATCTTCATAGGCAAGCAAAAATGATTCAGCTTCATGAATTGTGAAATTTGTCATTCGAGACATCACTGATGTGATGAAGCCTTGATATTCTTCTGTGAGACCATCCAAGATAGCTTGGATGTGATCATCTTCTTGAAATGAGTAACCTATAGCAATGAAAAAATCTACAATCTTGTGAATTGTAGAGAGGTATTCAGCAATGGTTGTAGTTTTCTTGCAAGCTCTAAGCTGAGTCTTTAAACTTTGAATATGTGTTCTTGAAGAAACCGTAAAGATGTGATTAATCTTTTTTCACATTTCAGCAAAAGTAACGCAGTGTACCATCTTGTTCTTGTATGTACCGTTCATGGAGGACACAGTCCACGTCATGAGTGCAAGGTCATTTTGCCTCCATTCTTTGTATTTGGATGAGTCCTTTTGAATTGTTGATGTAGGTGTGGATTTTGTTGTTGCAGGGACCTCATCTTTTGTAACAGAGGGGGTTGGAGTTTGTTGTGCAGAATCTGAGCTTTTACTTTCTTCAACAATTGTAACTGATTCTTGTTGTGATGGGATTTTTGACGAATCGAGATGATCCTCAAGCTCAAGCGTCTGAATTGTTAGAAGGATGCTGTGCCTCCATGTTGAGAAGTTATTTTCTTCAAGTTTGTCTGCCAGAGAAACCAGTGCGTTCTTGAGATTTGTTGATGAAGTTACAAGGGGTAGAGCCATGATCATTTTCAACCTGCTCTTGATACCATGTAAATGATCTTGCATCTATTGAGAAAGGACACTGATGACCAAAGAAGAGAGAATGATGCAGAGAAAGTAATGACCAAAAAATTGATTAAGATCTGAATGAGAAAAATGTGTTATTAGAGAGTTGTTATACAAAGGCACTTAGCTCCTATTTTATAGCTTAATAAAAACTGCACTAACACCCTTTAACTACCTCTAACAGCCACTCTAACTAAATTCTTCTCGTAATAGAATTTTACTGACTTCACGTAATCTGTTACTTAAGTTGTTACTTAAGTTTTGACTTCTTCTCCCTTAACACATAATGAGGTTGTTGCTGCACACTTTTGTCTTTGATTAACTCTAACAAGGCAAATCTTTGCTCTGAAGTGAACCCAGATCTTGATGTTCTAGTGTTCTCTTGGAGACAATTGAACTATAATTGTTTGTCACTGAGTATATCATCATGCCCCTCAGTGATAACGTGATTGATGGTGGTATTATGTTGCTGCCGTTGATAGAAATGGGAGGAGTACCAATTCTTCTTATAGCACACATCTTCTGGGTGGTCTTGCTTGTTATAATGAGAGCATACCAATGTAACTCCACGACCTCTACTACTTAAATTTCCTCTAAGGTGGAGAAAATAGGGATTTGATTGATATTGAATCGGACTTATGGTGTTCTTCAAGATTTGAGATTGAAGGTTCGTGAATTGATGTAGGAGATTGTCATTGCTCTGGTGGTCAAGACCACCACTCGAGGATCTGTTTACCTGCCATTTTGAGAAATCAATGAATCACAGAGTAATAAGAATTCAGATCTTTTTCCTTCTAACTCGTTGATCGGAACAACTATGTTCACTAAGAAAGAATCTTGCGAAATAGTCTCTTATCAAACTCCATTGGATGAGTTTGAAGGAAGAGGTAAGAGAGGGAAAAGGAAAATGTCGAAAGAAAAATTAGGGAATGAAAGAAAATGACAAAATTGATAACGGTTGGATCTTGACAACCTTTTTAATTTGATTCACAGCTTGGTTGCTCTCCATGTTCACTCCTAAATTGTTCGCTCTCCACGTTCACTCCTAAATTGTTCAAACTGTGATGTTGATGGTTTGATAAACTAAAAGGAATTAAAAAAAAAAAAGTTATTCTCATTATTTAAGATAATAAAAAAAATTTTAAAAAATATCTATTAAGTTATTATATTTTATATATTATGTACTTTTTATATATTCTTGCTAAAAAAATTATAACAAATAAATCTACATCTACT
>NC_029793.2:6322306-6341724 GCF_000816755.2 Arachis ipaensis | reverse complement strand
AAGCTTGTTAATAATGCTCTTATTGAGAGTCGAACTCAAGACCTCCCGCTTACTAAACGGGTGCTCTAACCAACTGAGCTACAAGAGCTACTTGATAATATTGATAGTTTGATGAATCAGAAGGGATTAAGAGAGGGAGAAAAATAAATTATTCTTATTGTTAAAAAAAATGAAAACCCTCCTTAATATCTGTTGAGTTATTATACTTTATATAATATGTACTCCTTATGTACTCCCACTAAAAAAATATAACAAATAAATCTATATCTATTATTGATAAAAAATAATCTAAGTAACACCATAAGAAATGAGATACTCAATAATGCTTTCATGCGTGAAAAGTACATGACTTAAGAATAACGATTTCACCGAGGAAAACTTCATGGAATGATTTAAAAATTCTTGGTCAATTCTGATTCCCCCACCAACTCCAGCTTAGCAAGTGACTTGGCTTCACTAACTATAAATATATGCATTAAGAAACGTGTCGTTTTGTAGGTTGAGTGGGCATTTATTGCTGCAAAATGTTTGAGGAAATGACATACAACAATTGCTAACATGGGCTCCTATCCCAACAATAATATCATCATCATCACTATGCTCTGCATTGCATGGCATGTGTGAAGAAGAAGATTACAAGGATTTCCCATTATTGTAACATTAAAAGGCTCTCCTTTAATAAAAGAATTCGCCCCAAAATATGTAAAAGAATTCTGCTAATAATTAAATACTATAAATGTATATTTTTTATGGAGCCAAAAATAGGGATTCTTAAGTGTTAGGATAATAATTTAGTCCATTAATTATAGAACAAAAATCTTATTTATGCCTTACCAAAAGGATAGGATCGTTATCAAACTACACATCATGAAATTTTGTTGTGTACCTTTCCCACCCTAAACATGAGACGATATGCAATTTTGTTTTGTGTGGCTAATTATATGTATTCAGTGTGTTGACGATCTCAAAAGTTCGGTCATTTTACACCTTGTAATATGCCAAAATTCTTAGCAAATTTTCGTGCAAGATGATGAACTATCATGATCTTGCTGTACGTATTTTCATTTAGCGATAAGCTTAAAAAGTGAAGTGGAATTTTTAATTTATTTTGTTCCCTACTTCCCATGGCATTAGATAGTGGCGATATAACATCAATCAAGGAGGAAGAAATTAAAATCTATGCTTATTGTTATTGGCTTATGGCATATTTTCTGAAGAGTTAAGGTACATAGAATTTGTGGAAGGCGCATTTGTATGATTGGTAGCAATTAAGGGCAAGTGAAAAATTTCATATCCTACATCAGCATCCTCCATTCTTCATTTAGATACTGTTCCAAAATCTAATAGACTAAATTATTCATATGAAAATGGACACATACACAAGATAATTTGCAATTGAATGTTTGTTTGTGACAACAAAAGCTATGGAAAGAATAAAAATCATAGAATAGAGGTTAAATGATTTTGTAAAGATACTCACATACAGTTGTCTTCACACGACATTAATAGTTAAGAATCGTTAGATAATTTGACATGCGTGACTAAATTGTTATTTAACGGTTTTTAACTATCAAATTTACATGAAAACAACTGCATAAGTTTCCAAGATTAAAGGCAAATGCCATGAAGAAAGTATGTGTTTCCTCTGTACCTAAGAACCCTATTGTGTTCTCCAACACACCACAAATGGCCTTGAAGGTCCAAATGACCTTTCATTTCAGCAGTTTCCCATACAAACTTGAAAAGGCTAAGTGCTCTATCCAACTGCTTCACACCACGCCCAATCATCTTCTCACTATCTGAAGTCAAAATTCTTCCCATACACAACCAGTTCTTGTTGTCGCTAACACTCTCGTAAACTCCCCCAGCCATGTCTACTTCAATATCTGAGACTCTTCCAAAGAGGTAATATAATAATAGCGTGAATAAGCAGCGAGATGAGTGTCCCAATGTTTTGGAAAGCTTCTTTTGCACCAGGCGTTCTTGGTGTCTAGCTTCCTTGTATCCAATACTGTTGTCAATCAAAATGTCCTTGATTTGCAAAAGCCCTTCTTTCATGACTTCAGCCTTAGCCACATGCAACTTTAATCTTGTTTCGGCTCTAAAATACTCGATCAGATCATTGAACATCTCAAGAACATCTTCCCATTTCCGGGAACCAGAGGTGTTGACATTTTTTGAAGGAGAAAGCCTCATCCATGAAGTGGATTCAGGTTCATTGGAAACAGCAGCTTCAGTGAGAAACTTCAGGCAGGTAAGAACAATTTGCTGACCCATTATAGTATCTTTGTCTAAGCCCTGAGAATCCAAAGCATCCAAATCAACTTTAAAATTATTCAGAACTTCCTTGAGTGTACCAATCAATATGCGGTGCTGGGTTGCCTGTGGACACACTTTGAAACGAACTACCTTCCTTTGTTGAGTAGAAACATCAAGAAAGTTGCTCACTTTGGCAAGGTTATCAATCACTATAGGTTCTCTTTCTCTTGCTTGACTGAAAGGAGAAAATGGTTCATTTTGTGTTCCCATGGTGGAGACCAGAACATGTTTCATTTTGTGCTGAACTGGTGGAGATCCAATAAAGGCCCGGGCAAGAGACTTGAAGGTACACATATCATGCTTAATCTGCTCATCAAAAATGGTTGAATTACTAATTGTGTCAACAAGTTTTCCATTAATTGCATCCATGTTCGCCAGAACCCGAGTCAATTCTTCTAGCTTGGAAAAGTCATTCTGATAGCATTGCAGGTTGGAAACATCTTGATAGCAGTGATAAGGCATTGAGTTCAGGTTAAAAGGTGTAGATTTGTTGGTTTTGACACCGGAAAGCAGCTTCCGAATTCCAGAAGAAAGTTCCATTACTTCCAACAAAAATAGAGGAACTGAAAAATAACACTCAAAACAAATGGAAACAAATAATGACTCTAAAAAGAGGATTTGGATCCTCTAAAGTTTCAATTTCACTTTAGAGAGTAAAGTGTGATCTCTCACCATTGATTCCATAGGTGGTACCAATAATAAATATGAAAGAGAAACTATTCAAGAGTAGAAGATCTATTGCAATAAGAACATGTCCTAAGCTATTTTCAACTAATAATATAGATCAAGTGCTAACATATAATTAACAGAATAACAAGTTCAACTTCCTAATTCATAAAAAGTCACACAACACAATCATCAACAAGAGTCTTGAGATGAAATTCAGCAAAGTGACAAAAGAAAAAACAACTCCAAGCATAGTTATCAGGACAAAGCGATCATCAAACCAATCAGACTACTGGGTCACTAGTTCAACTGGTAGGTTATTGGTTGAATCGGCTAACCTAGTCCTACTTAAATAACAATATAAAATAGTCAAAAACTTAAAATTAAATTTTGAAATATATATCTTCAACACTTTAACAACAATCAAGTCTCAATTTCTAAAATAAAATAGACATATTATTGGTCAATAGTTCAATACTACAATAATATCTTAATTTCACACAATAACAGTGACAATCAATTAGGTAATTAGCAATCAATTCCAATTAAGCAATTAACAATCACACTGTAGCAACGGAGCCTATTAACCATTAATCAATTAGGCAATTAACAATCAATTCTAACAATGATAATTTCAGGGCCCTCAAAATTAAAATTGGAAATAAGGTGCATCCCTATTATTTTTATTAGCAAAATTATAATATCATAACTACAAAGTAAAATTAAATAACTAAATACTAATTTCCAAACATTTTCTTTCCAAATTCAAAATTAGCGAACGAACACAAAATCAGCAATGAGCAGGATAACTAAGAAATTAACAAGCTTCCCATGCAACAAATTCAAGTCTCATCATAAATTCATAACGTAGCAATTAGTCAATTACATTACATACATAGCATCATATAATTGTTTTTAACTAAATCATTTTGAACACATTAAAAACTAAATTAACCAAATCACATTTTTTTTTATGAACAACAGACTGAAACCGAAAGAAGTAAGCAAGAAAAATTAAGTAACCTTCGGTAGTCTTCCAATGAGCAGAGAAGAATGTGACACGGAGAAGCTGGCGGCACTGTGGCAGTCCTTCTCCTTATGTTTACAAGGCGGAGAACTAGAAAAATATGAGGGATAAGGAGAGCGCCGGCGACAAGCACGCGAGGGACGACAAAGCTCAAGCGGAGACGCGAGGAGGGAGAGAGGCGAGGGAGGCGTGGCGACGACACAAGCAGGCGCTCGAGCAGATGCGGAGGCGAGAGAGGCGCGAGCAGCCGAGCTCAGACGGAGGAGAGAGGCCAGACGAGAGCACACAACGCGGAGGATCCGGCGAGATGCGCGGGGACGCGGCGAGCATGCGGCGGCGATGAACCATGACCCAAAATGTCATCAACTATCCCAACCTATGTAAATTTCCATCACGAATTTCACGAGAAATAAACAGCAACAAATGATATAGTGTTGGAAATAGAATTATGCTATAGGAAAGAAATCATCATTTGAATTTTGAAATTTGTATAACACAATTTGCTGATCTCATATAAGCACAAAAGAACACACAGCTATTTTCCAAACAGTCAATTTTTTTTCCCCCTTCTAACCCCACTGAACTATTATTATACATCATCTATAACCAAAAGCTCATTGTTATAAGACTTACCTTGTCCGAATAATTTGTGTTGTGTGGTGAAGAAAGTAGTTGTAGCCTTTGAAGACACGTCTCGTTTGGAAGTAAGGCCTAGGGTTCAGCCTTTCAGTTTCAGACCGTGAGAGTGAGAAAGAGAAAGAAATTCGAATTGAGAGCGAATTAACGAGTGAATATAGTGAGTGGGTCACTTTATAGTGTCAGTATATCTATATGTTAATTCTAACTCCAAAAAAATTCAAATCTTATCTCCTATACTATTTTGGAGGTTATACTTTTTAATAATTTTTTAATATTAAAAGTTTTCATAATAAATTTTTAGATATTAATAAATCCAAAAATAATATTTAACAAATTTTTAAAAATCGTTTATGATTTCGTTTTGAATTTATAAGTTTGAAAAAATATAAATTTTATAGAATTTGAACTAAAATATAAAATTTTTATTTTTATTTTTTTTGTTTTAATTTTTTAATATTTTATTTGAATCTAAAGAAAATATTTTCTATCGATATTAATGTTTTAAAGTTAATACAATTAACTTAAAAATGTAAATATCAATAAGTTGTATTAGTAATAAATCGAATTAAGCTAATTCGATTTATTAGGTGATCAAGCTAAATCAAAAGACTGATTTTTTTAGATATGATTTAGGGGTGTGAGTTATGCTGGGATATGATGATTAAGGGTGATTTACACAGTTATGACGGCGTTGGTTTTTTGGAATTTTGGGGGAAGAAATCGGGGGCACCGATTTGAAGCTGGGAGGAATTGGTCCCACCGATTTGTGTGAGGGAGAGGTTGATGGGTGTGAAATCGGTGCCACCGATTTGTGCAAGGGAGAGGCTAATGGGTATTAAATCGGTGCCACCGATTTGTGGGTGCTGGAAGACGTTAGCTAAGAGTGCAGTAATCGGTCCCACCTATTAATGGAGGCAAAGAATTTTATTTTAATCGGGGTGCACCCATCGGACCTACCGATTTGGGGGTGCAGCGGTCGGTCCTCCGATTTGCCCTTTGTCCATACAAAAAGCGGATGGTGGTATATCACAGAAGCCCCATTTCTTCCTCGTCAACTAATGTTCATCCTCTTCTCCTCTCTTCTCTTCTCTGATTCTTCTCCTTTATTTCTGTAAAAAAAATTCCTATGAGGTTGAGAATAGTTAGTGTTATGGATGATAGAGTTGTATTGAAGATTTATTATTACGGACATATGTTATTACAAACATATGAGGGAGTTCAATTTGTGTGTGAAAATCCGTTTGATGTTGTTATTCCGTTCACATTGTCATTTGAGGAGTTAAAAGGTGTGATTTGTGAGAAGATAGATTCTCAAAGATGTAGGAGAATATCGTGTATTTTGTACAGGTATCCTTTAGCTGTGTTTGGTGGGTTTGTTCAATTTCAGACCAAGTATGTGATGGACGAAGCGAGTATGCAGGAAATGTTTTCAATATACATGGAAAATCGCCACCGAATGTCGTGCATCGAGTTATATATTGAGTTTGAGCAATCTGAAGCGGACCGTAACATTGAATTGGAAGATTATAATAGTGAAAGCGAAGATGAATTTGAAAGCAACTATGAGATCGTCGGTCCAAGTGAGGACGAAGAAGAAGCTAGCGGCGCCATGAACGCAGATGTGGCGGAAGTTGCAAATGCACTAGCAAACCCGCATCCGTTTCAGGAGCCTTCTTTCATGCGGTCGTTGGATTTGGAGGCTATGCACGCACCGGAGTTTTCGCAATATATGAATCCAGGTGCGTAAACCTAGGTAGCTATGTGAATCTCTGAAGTAGCAGATCGATAAGTCAGATGAGTAATGTATGTGATATGTGACCAGGCATTTGTGACCATAGCGTTTGATTTTTTTATTAATTAATAGTTCTTTGTTGTGAATGATATTTAGTTGTTGTTTACGTAGATGGAATAGCGAAAAATAAGACTATAACGATCTTACATAGTAAAGTGTGTTTATTAATTGAGTTGTAATAAAAGACTTGTTACTGAGTACATAATGAAGCATTTATTACTTTTGCTGTATGCAGCCCCTCCTGTTGTGGCGGATGGTGAGTTCACAGTGGGGATGGAATTCAGTTCAAGGGAGGCAGTAATCAAGGCAATGAAAGATTATACCATCCGGAGAGGTGTGGACTATCGGGTATATGAGTCGGAACCGACGACATTCTATGCAAAATGTACAGAATATGGGAATGGTTGTGACTGGTTGATCAGGGTAACCAAAATGCAGAAGAAGTACTGTTGGGAGATAAGGAGGTACAATGGAAGTCATACTTGTACGAGGTCTACTATTTCTCAAGACCATTCGAAGCTGGATTCCAAGACAGTTGCAGAAGCAATAAAGCCGTTGGTAGAGGTTGACCCGTCTATAAAGGTGAAATCAGTAATTGCTGATATCCAGTCAAAGTTTAACTACACCATCAGTTATCGCAAGGCTTGGTTAGCAAAGCAGCAAGCGATCGAATCAATTTTCGGAAGTTGGGAAGCATCGTATGAAGCTTTGCCGATATGGTTTGAGGCCATGTGCCACAAAGAGCCATCAGCAGTGGTTCACTTTGAAACAATGCCAGCTTACCAGAGGGATGATTTAGTTCCTGATATACGTGTTCTACATAGAGTCTTCTGAAGTTATTACCCCTGTATAAGGGCCTTCAGACACTGCAAGCCAGTGGTGCAGGTGGACGGGACTCATTTGTATGGAAAATACAAGGGTTGTTTATTGGTTGCAGTCTCACAAGATGGTAATAACAACATCGTGCCTATTGCATTTGCCATAGTGGAGGGAGAGACTTCTGATGCATGGCACTTTTTTCTGAGCAACCTGCGTCAACATGTGGTGACACGTGATGGTGTCGGACTAATATCTGATCGACACGATTCGATTAGGTCAGCTATTGAACGAAGTAATGGGGCGTGGTCTCCTCCAAAAGCTTTCCATATGTTTTGTATCCGGCATATTGAGTCCAACTTCTTGAGGAAGTTCAAAGCACCTTACCTGCAGAAGCTTATCGTCAACATTGGTAAGTTTGAATAGAATGAACTTTGAATTTATTGTAAGTACGATCAAATAGAATGGTGTTCATAGCTGACTGAATGTTTTTCATAGGATACTCGAGGACGACCAGGGAGTACCAGATGCGCTATGAACGATTATATCGGTAGGCATAGTTTTGACGGTCCCAGTTATGCCACCTGCAGACGGACAATCCATTTGTTAACTTAACTTACCATAAACAGAATATAATTTCTATGAATTCTTTCAATGCATACTTTAATCAAAATTACCTGTTTGCAATTGGAAACACTCGGGGATTGCCAGGAATCGGCGCTAGAAATGGTAGCCGGATCCAAGCCCAACTGACCAACAGTGTCAGTGGACCGTCCATCTCCTTGCAGTCGACACGAGTTGCCCTACACAATGATCTATACAAGTGTGCCAAGCATGCTGAACCCCAACTAAATTGTATGATCCCACCGAAGTTGCGGAGCAAAGGTAAAAATTTTCAGTGCACCGCTGCACCCGACTTATCTGCAAACAGAATTTTCCCAAATAACAACATTATGTGACACTTTACATACATCTGCATGTGCACATCATTATTCAACACTATACGATCTCTCACACTCCTAAACCACATTAATTTTATAAAGCTCCCTCTACAGTCATTCTTGCTGGGTGCAATTCCAAATTGGTGCAAGCACTCGGCTTCCAATGCCTCAAACCTACTCATGGTCGGACCTGTAACCGGAAGACCATTTGTTGGCAGACCGAGAATTACCGCCACATCTTCCAAGGTCACGGCACACTCACCAACCGGAAAATGAAAAGTATGAGTCTCGAGCCGCCATCTCTCAATCAGAGCATTAATCATTGCTGACTGGCCTTTAATAACTCCAATTTGGGATACATAATAAAATCCAATATCGCGTAACTGTGCCTCAACAATTTGGTTATATGGATCCGGCGGGTGTAAATGATCGCACATCAACATCCTTGAAGCCTACAATATCACATTTTCCAGTATAAGAACAAGTATAATATAACTATATTATTCAAAAACACAATTATGCTTAACATGTCCATCATAACTACTTCCCAGCATAATTGCAATTCAAAATACACATTAAATCTGTTATACAAAAATCCTTCAATCATATGCATTACCTTTTAACAGAAATTAATTAACCTTACACAGTAAATCAGCCTCTATTATTATTATTATTATTATTATTATTATTATTATTGTTATTATTATTATAATTCATATAAAAAAATAGCATACTAATCATACATACAAAGTTTATTCCTATTTTTATTTCTATTTCTAACCACCTAATAATAAAATTATACATATATGTTTAATTTCTAATTTCTACATAGTGCCATTATAATATACTGTTAATAAAATCTACAATTATCACTATTATTATCATTAAATAAGATTATTAAAAAATAAAAATTTACATAATTTGGATCTCTAAGATAATTAACAATGTGAAGCTCCGGTTGATTTACTTCCTTGGTTTTCCTTTTTTTTGGCATTTTTCTTCATATTTTTCAACGAGGTAATGGTGGTCCAACAATAGTGAAATGGTGGGGTTGAGTGGGGTTGAGAGTAAGCAGAAAGGGAAAGTTGCTGTTGAGAGTGAAAGAGATAGTGTTGGAGGATGAAAGAGATAGGGGTATCCGGTTTTGAGAGGGTAAAAACGCATAAGGAGTCACGGGCCAGCTGCATGCGCGACGCGTGGCAAGGGGGTCACCAGTGGCGGAACTTGAAACAAAATTTTGGGGGGCCAAATAAAAAATAATTGTCAAAATATTTTTTTCTATGGACCTCATTTAAGATAAGCTCGTCTAATTTTATCTCTCTAGTTTGGGTGATACTGCCAAATTTAAAGCCCTTTTTCAAGATCTCGTTCCAAAAAGTTAAAGTTAAAGTCATCAGATATAACTTTTTGAACTTTTGAAGGTTATATCTCACTTTCTTCGTAATTCATTAAAGTAGAAGAACTATCTACATGTGTTGATATTGTAAAAGTTATATGTTCTCCTTCTTAATATTAACCTTCCTCTTAAAAAATGTATCAATTCTTTGATTTTTCATTATTATTTTATATAAAAATTTGAATATATATCCTGTAAAATATATAAAGAAAAAGTTAGAAGGACAAATATTAAAATTTATAATATTTATTGAATTTTTTTTATCAATTTATACAAATACAATAATATTAATACTTATTGAATATTCTATTATTTTTTATCATATAAAAAATTAAATTAAATAAATAGTAAAATATAAAATAATATTAAATTAAATAAATAAAAGATATCTAATTTTTTATATTTGAACCTAAAGATAGAGAGAATGTTGTTTATTGAACTTATTAGATACTTTAAGTCATAGTAAAGTATTTAAGTCAATTGAACTATTTTTTATCTTTTGAAAAAGTGCTACTAAGTTTTTTATAAAAAATTTGGGAGGGCCATGGCCACCCCTTGTCTGAACTAAGCTCCACCACTGGGGTAACCAATCGGTGCCACCGATTTGCGCACCTACCCCTCCCTGAAATCGGTCCCACCGATTTCCGTCTCCCCCATCGGTGCCACCGATTTCTTCTGCAACGCCGTCACATCTCCGTCAAACACCCCAAAACCCCATAACGCTGCGAAACACCAGCTTCTTCCCCATATCAAAATTAAAAAACTCAAATCGAAACAACCTAATTCATATTGTATCGAATTTTATTCATTCATAAATTGAAACTATCCATTTTAATTTGTCTTTTTGAATCATACTGATTCGATTTACATAAATTTGTACATAAAGACATGCACGTTTTTTAATTTAGGACTTTCATATAATATTGAATCCCACTTTATTTATTAATGTTATTTACCCTAAAAGTTATACATCTATAATTGAAATATGAACAATAACAATATGCGAATTTTTTATTTTTAATATTGGAGTGGTAGTGGTGTTTTTTTAAAATGTGGATTGTTGGGGTGTTATACTCAAATGTGGAATCGTTTAACTAGAAAAGCAGAAATCGGACCGTCCGATTTCTAGATGTACACAAATCGGACTGTCCGATTTCTAGATGTACACAAATCGGACTGTCCGATTTCTGTACGATTTGTAGAGGTACAGAAATCGAACCGTCCGATTTGTGTTTAAAAAAAATTAAAAAATTTTAGGTACAGAAATCGGACCCTCCGATTTGTGTACTTTCACAGTTTTGAAAAACACCAAAAATTACAATGTTAAGGTATATCACCACTTCTACTTCCATAACAAAAAAAAATTAGCCACAGTATACAAGTCTACAACCAGAAGGTCGACCAAATGAGCCAACTTATATCACCTCAATCCATAAATATTTTAGGTATTTAACGCTCATTTTAATCTCCTAATTATCCATTACTTCAAAATTATCACGGATTTAAGTTGGTCTCAGTAATCAGTATCATTTATGTTATGCTTTTATTTTATGTTTTCATGTAACACTAAATTTATGTCAAACCATTTTCTTTTGTGAACTACATATTATTTTTTATGTAAAAGGAATACAAGTATATTTTAATAATAATATGACATTTCAAACACACTTTTACATTTACTTCTACAGAATTAGTTTTTAACTTTATATTATATGCTTTGACGGAATAGTGAATATAAATTAATCGCTTTATTTTTTTCGCAAAAAAGATAAATTTCTAAACATGAACATTCACATTTATCGTTACCTTATAAAGAGAGAAAATGTTGTAGAACATTGATATATACATGTAAGCACTTACTTAAGTACATACTAAATTACTAAACCAAATAAGGAATATATATGAGTTGATAATAGAAAGATTACAATTCTAAGATAAAACCAATTTTTTCATCAGCAAGACATGTTGGCAATGCATCTAACATTGTCTTAAAATCAGCGTTCTCATCAATCTTGAAGGTACAAATAACCTTGACAATCTTCAAGGCATGCCACCAACATTTTGTATTACTTGAACTGCAGTGGCACTTCCCTTCCTTTCTTCCCATCAGTGTCTCATACAAAAACTGTTGTTTTTTTCAAAATAACAAACGGCGTTAGAAAGAACATATTGATGATAAAGTATATAAACACAAATGCAGTCACTGCTGGGATGGAAGTACTGTTGTCGTTGTAAATGCAAGACTCAGAAAATTTGAGGATAATGACATACCTCAATGAATGCTTTACTATGAACATAAGAGCAAAAACTAAATGAAATAGAGTTCGGGCAGCAACTTGAAAGCAAGTAATTCATAAAAGGGAAATAGAGAGCTTCGTAGTCCGGGGAAAACTGTAATTCCAAGCGTTTAATAGTTGGAGGAATAGATGAAACTTGGAATGCACCCTGCTCTGGTTCACTCTACAGAATTCAGACAAACAAACAAATAAATAAAATAGGCAAATATGTAAAGCAGAATGAACCAATGTAGCAAGTGTATATACTTACTAGAATTGACAGACAGATAAAGAGGGAGACTGATGCCCAAATCTTTTGGGGTTTAATGTTTTGGACAAATTTCCTCAAGCTACAAAGGTCCCGAAAATCCACATCGCTAAAACTATTGACTTCCAATTGATTAGAACATTTCTGAAAAGATATACCAGGTTGGTTGTTTCCCTCATACGCAAATGATAATAAATTTCGAGCATCAATGTTAAGCTCCTCCAAGTTAGAGCAGTATGATAACTTCAAGACCTTGAGTTGAGCACTTGAAATATTAATCCTCTGAGACATCGAGAAATTGTCTAGTTCCAAACTCTCAAGGAAAGGAAATTTAGAAAATAGTTCAAGAAACCATTTGTCTCCAATAGCAATGTTCTTCAAATTCCATAAGCACAGCCATCTCAAATTTGTGCAACTATCTAAATTCAGCTTGAAATATGTATTTAGATACTGAAGACAACAATGTAAGCTCTCAAGATTTGGAGCATCAATATATACTTCCCGCATTCCTTGAACATAAACTTTCTTGAGCTTATGTAAACCATGCAAGAATAGTGATTCCACAAGACTGAACTCATACACTTGAGGAATTCCTCCGATTGGAGGGTTATAGACAGCACAATCAATCACGGTTAAATCTTCAATTAGAGGACAATGAGAAATGAGATGATCTATAATCCCTTCATGTCCAAAAAATATATTGCATAGTTTCAATATTCTCACTGAGTAAAGCTTGATGGAATGGGTGAGGAATGCTTGGCCAACTCTGATTCCGTCCATCAACACCAACTTAGTAAGTGATTTGGATTCAATGACACTGAGTGGAAGCTCATAAAACCTGTCCGGACTGTGTCTCCCTACATAGCGACCAGGGAGGCGAAGCTGTAAATGTAATACTTCGCCGCCACTTTCAATAGCCATCTTCATCCATAGATCAACATGGTGCGCCATGCACTTATGGTCTACATAGTCCATGATGAGCTTGAATTCTTTGATTGCTAAGCCTAGGTCGCGGAGCCTCAGTAATCTTCTCCCAACATAGTCAACAACTTTGTCTATTTTGCTATGATAATTGTCTACCGTTACATCTTGACTCTTAAAATGTTGATCGCTGCAAATAGACAATATTGGAAACGTAGACCATGTTTCTCTCCAAGCCTTTGATAAAACACTAGTCCTGGCAGAATCTCTGTCCGGAAGCCTTGCGAGAATGTCATGAAGTATAGCTTCCGGCAAACCAGATATTTGGTCCATTTTTCCCCAGCTTCAGTACTAATAGCAAGTATAATATCATGGATGGATAATTGTAACTCATTCAATGCCAAGAAAGAAAAAAAAAAAATCACATGTATTACATGTTTATTGTCAAAATGATTCATCTAGGGATCTATGATTATGAATGACTTTCAACTAAGTACAGTGATGAGATTTTTCATTGTAAAATTCATAAACTGTTCATCAAATTTTCATCATGACCCAAAATGTCCCATCTGAAACTCATAAATACTATAATAATAATAATAATAATAATAATAATAATAATAATAATAATAATATAAAGATCAATGTGGGAACCTATGTAGATCTCTATCACTAATTTCTTCTTCTTTTTCTTCTTATGTGAAGTGAAATAATTTTTAAGATGGAATTAAGACACAAAAAAGAAAACACTAAGGGACTAATTTTTTTTCTCTATGGAAGTATGATGAGTGATGTACATGTACTCTAACATTGTAATTTTTAATGTTTTTTAAAATGATAAAAAGTATAGAAATCGGAATATCTCAAATCTTTTATGATTTTAAAAATTAAAGAATCCAACTTTTGGGCTTTAGAAATGTGTGTACTCATAGAATTTAAACTTTTTAATTTCTGTACTCCAAATTAAACTTTACTACATTTATAAGATTAATATCCCAAACTCCAGAAAAATATCATTATTAAACCAATATAAATAAACAAATAAAGTGTAGACTCTATCTCCTTTGTCACTACAAAATAAATTTCAATTTTTCCTCCTATCTCCTAAACAATAACTTAACTAGTTACTAGACTAAGGAAAAGCTCGTTGTTCCAATAACAGAAGAAAAAGGGGGAATATTAAAAGATAAACTTACCTTCTCCAATAGAGTGTGTTTGTGGTGATTTGAAGGGTGTAGAAGTGCGGTATTTTTTTACTTTGTGATAGATGAACGAATTTCTGGGCTTAAGATTTTGGTTTCAGTGTTTTATATTCTTATTGTAGACGGTGAAAGAAGAAACGTCTCTTCTGGGTTTAAAGTTTCAGGTTGAGTATTTTATACTCTCACTTTAGAAAGGTGAAAAAAGAGACCGACATCGATTTTAAGTGTTTTAAAAAAATGTAAATTTTTATTTTTTTAAAAAAATATAAATTGTAATTTTTTTAAAAAATATTTTTTATTTTTTATTTTTTACTATTTTTATTTTTAATTTTTTACTAATAAAAATTTACCGAATACGCTAAAAAATAAAAAAAATATTTTTTATCAACTTAATAATACTCAAACAAACATAAAAGAATTACATTTTTTATTTATAAAAGATGTAATTTATAAATATGAAATCAATTTTGTTATTGATATATAAAAGCCTACTAAGCATCAAATTAGTCCATCCTTAAAAAAATAAATTATCAAAATATTACTTGAAAATTTGTATCGCTAATAAAACAAATTTTAAAAAGTCACCAAAAAAAAATAAATTTTAAAAGATACTAACAATAAATAAATCCGTCAAAAATAAAAAAATACTACAAAAAGAACTTGATACTCAAAATGTTGTGGCATGTAGACAGTAGTTTAAGTGTTTACTCGAATCCTATGTAAAATTTTCATCCGAAATTTTTAGAAAATAAACTTAAAAAAAAAGAATAAAAAAGGATCTACAAACAGAATGAAATAAAGCTATGCTTAAATGGTTAAGATTACAAATATGAGGAAAGAGCATTTACCGAAGAAACTTTGCGGCTAATAAAAGAATTCGCCACCAAAATATGTAAAAGAATTCTGCTAATAATTAAATACTATAAATGTATATTTTTATGGAGCCAAAGATAGGAATTCTTAATTGTTAGGAGAATAATGTAGTCCATTAATTATCTTTTAAGTTAATATTATAATTTATAAGGTTTTACTTTTTAATTTAAAAATTTTAAAATTAACAAAATAAAAACTAATAAAAAATTGGGCCACATTATTGAGAAAAAAAAAATGAATAACATAAAACAAGAGTATTTATTTACTCTCAGAACATAAAAAAATAGGATAAAAATCTTATTTATGCCTTACCTAAAGGATAGGATCGTTATCAAACTACACCATGAAATTTTGTTGTGTAGCTTTCCCACCCTAAATATGAAACGATATGCAATTTTGTTTTGTGTGGTTAATTATATGTATTCAGTGTGTTGATGATCTCAAAGTTTGGCCATTTGACACCTTGTAATATGTCAAAATTCTTAGCAAAATTTTTCGTGCAAGATGATGAACTATCATGATCTTGCTCTACGTATTTTTAATTTATTTTGTTCCCTACTTCCCATGGCTTTAGAGTTTAGATAGTGGAGATATAGCATCAATCAAGTAGGAAGAAGTTAAAATCTATGCTTATTCTTATTGGCTTATGGCATATTTTCTGAAGAAGAGTTAAGGTACATAGAATTTATGGAAGGCACATTTGTATCCTACATCAGCATCCTCCATTCTTCATTTAGATACTGTTTCAAAATCTAATAAACTAAATTATTCATATGAAAATGGGCACATACACAAGATAATTTGCAATTGAATATTTGTTTGTGACAACAAAAGCTATGGAAAGAATAAAAATCATAGAATAGAGGTTGAATGATTTTGTAAAGATACTCATATACAGTTGTCTTCACGCGACATTAATAGTTAAGAATCGTTAGATAATTTGTCGTGTGTGACTAAATTGTTATTTAACGGTTCTTAACTATCAAATTTACATGAAAATAACTGCATGAGTTTCCAAGATTAGAGGCAAATGCCATGAAGAAAGTATGTGTTTCCTCTGTACCTAAGCAACCTGTTGTGTTCTCCAACACACCACAAATGGCCTTGAAGGTCCAAATGACCTTTCATTTCAGCAGTTTCCCATACAAACTTGAAAAGGCTAAGTGCTTTATCCAACTGCTTTACACCGCGCTCAATCATCTTCTCACTATCTGAAGTCAAAATTCTTCCCATACACAACCAGTTCTTGTTGTCGCTTCCACTCTTGTAAACTCCACCAGCCATGTCTACTTCAATATCTGAGACTCTTCCAAAGAGGTAATATAATAATAGCGTGAATAAGCAGCGAGATGAGTGTCCCAATGTTTTGGAAAGCTTCTTTTGCACCAGGCGTTCTTGGTGTCTAGCTTCCTTGTATCCAATACTGTTGTCAATCAAAATGTCCTTGATTTGCAAAAGCCCTTCTTTCATGACTTCAGCCTTAGCCACATGCAACTTTAATCTTGTTTCGGCTCTAAAATACTCGATCAGATCATTGAACATCTCAAGAACATCTTCCCATTTCCGGGAACCAGAGGTGTTGACATTTTTTGAAGGAGAAAGCCTCATCCATGAAGTGGATTCAGGTTCATTGGAAACAGCAGCTTCAGTGAGAAACTTCAGGCAGGTAAGAACAATTTGCTGACCCATTATAGTATCTTTGTCTAAGCCCTGAGAATCCAAAGCATCCAAATCAACTTTAAAATTATTCAGAACTTCCTTGAGTGTACCAGTCAATATGCGGTGCTGGGTTGCCTGTGGACACACTTTGAGACGAACTACTTTCCTTTGTTGAGTAGAAACATCAAGAAAGTTGCTCACTTTGGCAAGGTTATCAATCACTATAGGTTCTCTTTCTCTTGCTTGACTGAAAGGAGAAAATGGTTCATTTTGTGTTCCCATGGTGGAGACCAGAACATGTTTCATTTTGTGCTGAACTGTAACCCTTTTCATTCAGGCATTTTATCAAACACCTAGCAGACAAACTTAAAAAGAACGTGATAATGGCTTGCACATTATGCAAGCACTTGATGTTCATATAGATACTTATTCACTGAGATTTAAGGGGAAAGAAAAACAATAAATTTATTGCTAAGCATTGACATATAAATTCTATAGCTACTTGTAGTGTTGTAACCACAATTGGTCGCTCAACCGATGTAAGCATGCTCTTGAACAGGAGTGTTCGGTTTGCAGTTTGGTTCTTTTTTTGGAAAAAAAGTTATCTGAACCAATTATATATAAAATGTTCGGTGTGGTTTGGTTCGACTTTTTTTGTGAGGCCAATCAAACATAACAAAACCAATGAGAATTGGTTTGGTTTGGTTCAGTTTTTCAGTTTTTACACTAATTAAGAAAAAAAAAAAAAGATGAGATGTCCTAAAGTCTTGATCATATTAAGAACATGTCCTGAAATATTTTCAACTAATAATATAGACCAAGTGCTAACATATAATTAACAAATAAGTTCAACTTCCTAACTCATAAAAAGTCACACAACACAATCATCAACTAGAGTCTTGAGACGAAATTCAGCAAAGTGACAAAAGGAAAAACAACTCCATAGTTATGAAAATCGAATAGGTGATCAAATTAGTCAGACTACTAGGTTACTAGTTCAACTGGTGGGTTATTGGTTGAATCGGCTAACCTAGTCCTACTTAAATAACAATATAAAATAGTCAAAAACTTAAAATTAAATTTTGAAATATATATTTTCAACACTTTAACAACAATCAAGTCTCAATTTCTAAAATAAAATAGATATATTATTAGTCAATAGTTCAATACTACAATAATATCTTAATTTCACACAATAACAGTGACAATCAATTAAACAATTAGCAATCAATTCCAATTAAGCAATTAACAATCACACTGCAGCAACAGAGCCTATTAACCATTAATCAATTAGACAATTAACAATCAATTCTAACAATGATAATTTCAGGGTCTTCAAAATTAAAATTGGAAATAAGGTGCATCCCTATTATTTTTATTAGCAGAATCATAATATCATAACCACAAAGTAAAACTAAATAACTAAATAGTCACCCAAAAAAAAATATTAAATAACTAATTAACTAAATACCAATCTCCAAACATTTTCTTTCCAAATTCAAAATTAGCACACTAACACAAAATCAGCAATGAGCAGGATAACTAAGAAATTAACAAGCTTCTCATGCAACAAATTCAAGTCTCATCATAAATTCATAACCAAGCAATTAGTCAATTACATTATATACATAGCATCATAAGAGATCAGAGCTCACAAACACACAAAATTAACTAATTGTTTTTAACTAAATAATTTTAAACACAGCTAAATTAACCAAATCACAATTTTTTTTTCATGAACAAGAGATTGAAAACGAAAGAAGTAAGCAAGAGAAATTAAGTAACCTTCGGTGGTCTTCCAATGAGCAGAGAAGAATGTCACGCGGAGAAGCTGACGGCACTGCGGCAGTCCTTCTCCTTATGTTTACAACGCGAAGAACTAGCAGAGTATGAGGGATAGGGAGAGCGCAAGCACGCGAGGGACGACAAAGCTCAAGCGGAGACGCGAGGAGGGAGAGAGGCGACGGAGGCGCGGCGACGACACGAGCAGGAAGCACCGCTCGAGCAGACGCGGAGGCGAGAGAGGCGCGAGCAGCCGAGATCAGACGGAGGAGATAGGCCAGACGCGAGCACACAACGCGAAGGATTCGGCGAGATGCGCGGGGACGGCGGCGAACATGCGGCGGCGATGAACCATGACCCAAAATGTCATCAACTATACCAAACTATCATGAATTTCATGAGAAATAAACAGCAACACATGATATAGTGTTGGAAATAGAAATATGCCATAGGAAAGGAACCATCATTTGAATTTTGAAATTTTTATAACACAATTTGCTGATCTCATATAGGCACAAAAGAACACACAGCTATTTTTCAAACCGTAAATATTAAGAGGGGTGAAATATTAAGAGGGGAAAAAAGCAGCAAGGACATAAGACTTACCTTGTCCGAATAATTTGTGTTGTGTGGTGAAGAAAGTAGTTGTAGCCTTTCAGTTTCAGACCGTGAGAGTGAAAATGAGAAAGAAATTCAAATTGAGAGCGAGTTAATGAGTGAATGAAGAGGGAAGCACGCTTCATGCTTGGGAACTCGTCGTCTTGGTTCCAAGCAAATAATAATTAGTTTATTTTGTGTATATTAAATTAATAATCTATATTTTTATTAGAATTTTAACTCT
>NC_029793.2:6317314-6322281 GCF_000816755.2 Arachis ipaensis | reverse complement strand
GATTCAATTTGTATATATATTAATATAAATATTATATTAGCAGTAAATTGAATCAAGTTGATTGGTAAAATCGAATCAATCGTATTCAATTTACATTGAAAAAACATAAATCCATTTTAGTTGATTTGATTTATATAGAAAATCAAATAAGATATGCATGTAACCAAATTCAGTTTAGGACATTTATGTAATTTTTTTTAACCAATTTATCTATGTAATTTACCTTTATTTTGTGTATATTAATTTATGTTTTTATTAAAATTTAATTTTTATGTATGAATAATGTAAAAGAATTTAATATAAATATTAAAGTATTGTGTGTCGTAACTATATTTTTATATTTAAAAAAAAATTAATTGAGTTTCTATTCTTGTTTTAAATTTGTAATTATATTTTTATTGTTTTAAAAATATTTGACTTAATAAAATATACCAAGACATATTTATTAATAATTAATATTGTAAGATGGATAAAAATATTTTTATAATATTTATTGTTAATAGAGATTTAATAATAAATTAAAAATTAGTGCACAGATTTAATTGAAAACTTTTTAAGTGTAAACATCTAGTTACAAATATGAAGAAACTATATAAAGATAATTTAACCTTTTTATAAATATAAAATGAGAAAGGTTTGAGGACTAGTAATTTTAATTTATATTGGTTAATACTTTTAGCTAACAATTTAACACTTTTAGTTTGACAATAGTTTAGTATTATATTTTTAATCAATATTTTTAAATATTATTGGTTAATTGTTGAAAAAAATTGTACTAATTTTATAATATTGCTCATATAAAATTTATTAAATTGGTAGATAATTTGTTTAGTAAATAATTTTGAATCGAATTTTTAAAAACAGTGGATATATATATAAAAAAATCTACAAAATGATATTATTTCAGTCAATTAATTTAAAAATAACCAACAACTAAAAATAATTAAATATCAGTAAAAATTCAAAACTTAAAATAATAGAAGCATCCAAAATTTAAGTAAAAATTAAAAAACACTTGCAAGTGAAACAAAATAAAATCAAGTTTGAATTTATAGTTTATGATTTATGGTTGAAAATATAAATTTAATTTTGGTGTAGGGTCTGCGAAAAACCATTTTTATCACATAATTTTATATTAGCAAAAATAACTATCTTTTATATTGATCGTGTGAATAGTTATTCAAAAGAACGGCTATGATTACACAATTGTGTAAAATATTTTATACTCAGTACATTAAAATTAAACTCTTAAAATATATGATTTAAGTTTTAGAATTTAGATATTATGATTTATGATTTATAATTTATAATTTAGTGTTTATAATTTGGGATTATGTTTTGTGATTTCAAGTATAGCATTAACAAATAAAAGTTATAAATCGATAATTGAAATGTGAGCAATAATAATATACAACCAGAAGGTCGACCAAATGGGCCAACTTATATGATCTCAATCCATAAATATTTTATTTTAATCTCTTAATTATCAATTACTTCAAAATTATCACGGACTTAAGTTGGCCTCAGTAATCAGTATTATTTATGTCATGCTTTTATTTTATTTTATGTTTTCATGTAATACTAAATTTATGTCAAACTATTTTTCGGAGAATGACAAAGGATTTGAGAGATTCAGATTCAGATAGAGACATAGCAAAATACATAGAGTACAGTGAGGAAGTAGTTTACACAGTATACAAGAGGGAGAAGGAACTAATAAATAGAGTACTTAGCAAATAATAATTACTTTATTTTGATTTTTGTGTATATTAATCTAGTATATTTTTAGTTTAATCTAGTATGTTTTAATAATAATATAACATTTCAAACACACTTTTACATTTGCATCTACAGGATTAGTTTTTAACTTTATATTTTATGCTTTGACGTAATAGTGAATATAAATCAATTGCTTCATTTTTTTTTTTTTCGCAAAAAGAGAAAATTCTAAACATGAACATTCACACTTATCGTTACCTTATAAAGAGAGATAATGTTGTAGAACATTGATATATACATGTAAGCACGCACTTAATTACATACTCATTATCCTAATACAGCAGCAACGCTAACGTTATAAACTAAATAAGTAATGTCAATCAGTTGAATACAGTTCTAAGATAAAACCAATATTTTCATCAGCATAACATGTTGGCAATGCATCTAACATTGTCTCAAAATCAGCGTTCTCATCAATCTTGAAGGTACAAATAACCTTGACAATCTTCAAGGCATGCCACCAACATTTTGTGTTACTTGAACTGCAGTGGCACTTCCCTTCCTTTCTGCCCATCAGTATCTCATACAAAAACTGTTGTTTTTTGCAAAATAACAAACGGAGTTAGAAAGAACACATTAGACAGTCACTGCTGGGATGGAAGTACTGTTGTCGTTGTAAATGCAAGACTCGAGAAAATTTGAGGATAATGACATACCTCAATGAATGCTTTACTATGAACATAAGAGCGAAAACTCAATGAAATAGAGTTCGGGCAGCAACTTGAAAGCAAGTAATTCATAAAAGGGAAATAGTGAGCTTCATTTTTCGGAGAAAACTCTAATTCCAAGCGTTTTATAGTTGGAGGAATAGATGAAACTTGCAATGCACCCTGCTCTGGTTTAATCTACAGCATTCAGACAAACAAACAAATAAATAAAATAGGCAAATATGCAAAGAGAATGAACCAATGTAATAGCAAGTGTATACTTACTAGAACTGACGGACAGATAAAGAGGGAGACTGATGCCAAAATCCTTTGGGGTTTAATGTTTTGGACAAATTTCCTCAAGCTACAAAGGTCCCGAAAATCCACAATGCTAAAACCATTGACTTCCAATTGATTAGAACTTTTCTGAAAAGATAGACCAGGTGGGTGGTTTCCCTCGTACGCAAATGATAATAAATTTCGAGCATCAATGTTAACCTCCTCCAAGTTAGAGCAGTATGATAACTTCAAGACCTTAAGTTGAGCACTTGAAATATTAATCCTTTGAGACATAGAGCAATTGTTTAGTTCCAAACTCTCAAGGAAAGGAGATTTAGAAAATAGTTCAAGAAACCATTTGTCTCCAAGATCAATGCTCCTCAAATTCCATAAGCACAACCATCTCAAATTTGTGCAACTATCTAAATTCAGCTTGAAAGATGCATATGGATGAATAAAATTACGGAAGCTCTCGAGATTTGGAGCATCAATATATACTTCCTGCATTCCTTGAACATAAGCTTTCTTGAGCTTATGTAAACCATGCAAGAATAGTGATTTCACAGGACTGAACGCAAACACTGGAGGAATTCCGTTAATTGGAGGGTTATATACAGCACAATCAATCACCGTTAAATCTTCAATTAGAGGACAATGAGAAATGAGATGTTCTATAATCCCTTCATGTGCAAAAAGTAGTTTGTATAGTTTTATTATTCTCAATGAGTAAAGCTTGATGGAATGGGTGAGGAATGCTTGCTCAACTCTGATTCCGCCCATCAACACCAACTTAGTAAGTGATTTGGATTCAATGACACTGAGTGGAAGCTCATAACACCTGTCCGGACTGAGTCTCCATTCATAGCCACCAGGAATGCGAAGCTGTAAATGTAATACTTCGCCACCACTTTCAATAGCCATCTTCATCCATAGATCGACACGGTGGGCCATGTACTTATGGTCTACATAGTCCATCATAAGCTTGAATTCTTTGATTACTATGCCGAGGACACGGAGCTTCAGCGATTTTCTCCCAACATAGTCAATAACTTTGTCTAATTTGATATAATTGTCTACCGTTACATCTTGACTCCTAAAAAATTGAGTGCTGCAAATAGACAATATCGGAAACTTAAACCATGTTTCTCTCCAAGCCTTTGATAAAACACTAGTCCTGGCAGAATCTCTGTCCGAAAGCCTTGCGAGAATGTCATGAAGTATAGCTTCTGGCAAACCAGATATTTGGTCCATTTTTCCCCAGCTTCAGTACTGATAGCAAATATAATATCATAGATGGATACAGATAAGAGAGTATTGGGGGTTTAATAAATTCAAAGCATTAAAGTTCCAATGGAAGGCTTGCAAGGAGGATAAGACAAAGAATGACACCAAAAGATACACTTCTAAGATAAAGAGTTTTCTGCTGGATCTCACTAGAAAGGATTTTCTACTATACCATCAAAAAATTTGTCCTTGACAACTTAGATTATAGGGATAAAAATTGGAAGAGACAAAATTATCTTAGTGATGGATCCTTCAATTTTATTCCTGCAACAAGCAAAGCAAATCACTTACCTCATTTAATCACACAAAAAAAAACGTGTACAAGGCAAATAAAAATTTTATTCATCAAAGTTGTATAAATTGTTTCATCAAAAATGTTTAAATAGGCTCCTAACAAACTAACTAAAAGATAAGAAAAAATCGCTTAATTTAAATCTACTAAAGATAAGAAAACTAATTTAAACCAGATCTTATTGGATTAAAACAGATTTAATTTAAAATACTACTAACCAAATCAGAACTAAATTAAATCTTCTAACAAATCTTAACAACAAAGCAAACTATAATATTGACTTAATAATTTCAAAAATTAATAATAAACTTATGTTTTTTACTGAATTTGAAAAATATTGTTGGACCTATTACTATTCTGACTTAGCCCAGTAGACCTTACGAATTCTTGATCTCCTTAATGTCTAAAATTGACATATTATAATTCTTCTAGTATTCATATCCTTAAATATAACAAAATATTATCATTTTACCCTTCGGCTAAAACAAATCACATGTATTACATGTTTATTATCAAAATGATTCATATGGGGAAACGAGGAATTTATGATTATGAATGACTTTCAACTAAGTACAATGATGAGATTTTTCATGGTAAAATTTATAAAATGTTCATCAAAATTTCATCGTGACACAAAATGCCCATCTGAAACTCATAAAATACTATAATAATATAAAGATTAATAT
>NC_029793.2:6316854-6317236 GCF_000816755.2 Arachis ipaensis | reverse complement strand
TATTATTATTATTATTATTATTATTATTATTATTATTATTATTATTATTTCAAGCATTATGTGAAGTGAAATAATATTTGAAATGGAATTTAGACATAAGAAAGCAATAATAAGGGGCTAATTTTTTTCTTTATAGAAACAAAATGATTGATATACTCAAACATGGTAATTTGTATTATTTTTTAAAATGGTGAAACGTACAAAGTACCTCAAATCTTTTACGATTTTAAAAATCAAAGAATCTAATTTTTGTGTTCTAAAAATTGGATGATTTAATTTTTGTATTATTCAAGCTCTCTAATTTTTGTACTCTAAATTAAACTATAAACATTTAAACTTAACATCCCAAACTCCAAAAAAAAAAAAGATCATTATAAACCAA
>NC_029793.2:6316426-6316731 GCF_000816755.2 Arachis ipaensis | reverse complement strand
GAGACATTACATTTTTTATTTATGAAAGGTGTAGCTTATAAATATAAAATCAATTTTGTTATTGATAAATAAAAAATTAATCATCAAAATTAGTCCATCCTAAAAAAAATAAATTATCAAAATAGTACTTAAAAGTTTGCATCGCTAATAAAACAAATTCTAAAAGATACTAACGATAAATAAGTCTGTGAAAAATTTAAAAATACGACAAGAAAAAACTTTTAAATATATATTCAAAAAATAATTTTAGAGATCAAATTTTGATGCAATTTTTTTGAATCATAATTAGAAAAATTATCTTTTTA
>NC_029793.2:6306956-6315983 GCF_000816755.2 Arachis ipaensis | reverse complement strand
TTAAATATAGGTTTAATTACTCTAATGGTCCCTATAGTTTCGCAAAATTTTTAATTAGATTCCTATTTTTTTTCCTTTTAATTGGGTCCCTGCACCATTTTTTTTCAATTAGGTCCCTCTTGACAGTAAACATTACAAAAAAACGTTAAGATTGGGTAATTTAACCATTATACCCCTCGTTTACCCCTTACAAATCGTTGAGAATCACTAGGGTTTTGAGTTCTCACTCTCTTCGCCTCTTCCTCAAACTTCTACTCCTCTGTTTGCTTTTCTTACTCTGTGAATACTTATGGATCAAAGTCACTTATTTTCAGGAGTCTCTAGTTCCAAAACTCTTGTCAAGAAGAGACATCTTTATTTTTGTGGTGAGACAGTTGCTGTGATGTCTTCTTCCCCTAGTATCAAGCCATGGAAAAAGGTATGTTAGTTGTGGGAGAATTCCAAAATGCAAATTCTTCGAATGGATTGATGATGAAGAAGATGAGAAGAGTGGATGGTTGAAGCAAAAGGAAATGGGGGTTCGTTGCTTTTGTGGAGACACTCTGATTCTTGGAGTTCAAGTACATCAAGAAATCCAAACAAAAGATTCATTTCTTGCCCTAACAGGAGATGCAAGTTTTTTGAGTGGGTTGATGGAAAAGGAAAAAAAATTATATGGAGAAGATGGAGTAATGGGTTCACAGCAAGAATTTGGAAGGGTTAGAGAATTGGAGGCACAAGAAAAGAAGATAGAGAGATTAAGTGTGGATCCAGAGAGATTAATTACAGAGGTTGGAGAAATAGATGTTTGTGTAGAAAAGTTCTGTGGTGAGCTGAGTTCAGTCGAAGAGCAATTTGTTAAAATGGAAGATACTATGAAAAAGCAAAACAAGATACAAATTATGCTATTTTGATATTTGGTGTTTTGATTGTTGCAGTGTTATATGTAAAGATGTAGAAAATATGGCTGTTATGAGAATGTAATAGTCTATATAAGTCAAAAGTGTACTGTTTATTTTGAGTGCAATGAAGATATATCAAATGTTGTTTAATTTCTCTAAATGAAAGTTGTTCCTTTGCTATTTAATATGCATAGAAATATGATACAGAGAAAAAAATAGTTAAAACAAAAGATGCATTGAATTATAATAGACACTATTATTTTTTTGCATTATATATTATAAGACACCTAGATAGCCACAAAATAAATGTTTCACCTTCTCATAACAGTTTTTCACTCACATAACAAAAGTGGTCCATACCATATAATAAAAGTGGTATAAACCATAAAGAAAGTAGAGTCACAGGTAAACACTAAGAATCCTACCTAACACAATATATATCAAAAGAAAACCTTAAAGAGTCTTCAGCCTCAATCAAGTGTGAGGTCGAACATGTTTAGGTGGCTGACTTGTTGCCTTCCTAACTCCTATATTGAGTCTTCCACTTCTTCTCACGTTAAAGATTTTGGTCTTAGGCAAAAGTTGAGATGCTGGTGCAATTGACAGTGATGGCTGAGATGCTGGTGTAGGCAAGGTGGCCGGCTGTGATTAGTAGTGTCAATATGTTTGGCCCTATAGGGTTTTGGCCCTACTTTATAGGGCTAGAAGAATAAAAAGCCATTTAACTAATAGGGTCAAATTTTTAAAAAGCCCTCATGGGCCAAAAGCCCTAGGGCCAATCCATGGGTTACCTAATTCTCTTTCTTTTTTTTTTTTTTACATTCTCTATTTCAATAACACATATAAAACTTATTAAAAGTCATTAGTTTGTTTTATCCCTTTATCATTTTTATGCGTAAAAAATAAAAAAATAAATGTTAATAATGTACATTGATCATATTAAATCTAACTTTTAACTATATATATATATATATATCAAGAAATCAAACATGGAATTCACTATCTCATCACCCTTTTTCTTACTCTCTAGAATTACCATCAATAATGTCTCTAGAAAATCAAAATAAAGTTGACACAAAAATTCATCATCTAAAATCATGAATGTTGAGGGGGATACATCGTTGCTGTTGACACTTCTTCTTCATGAATTTCACCAATTTCATCATCTAAAATCAACCAATTAAAAAACAGTTAGAAATTCAATTTAAAATATTATTTGAAAAAATAGCATAAATATTTACCATCATGATTTGGAACAAATCCACGTAACCAACTCCTTGTGCAAATAAGTATTTGGACATGCTCATGAAGAGTGGAACTTCTATATTTTGTTAAAACACGTCCACCAATACTGAATGCAAACTCAGATGCTACAGTAGTGATGGGAATACTTAAAACATCTCTGGCCATAACTGACAGAGTGTTAATCTTCCAAAAATTTAGCACATCATACTTCAAATCATCTTTATTGGTGTGAATCAAACCTTCTTTTAGATAAATCTCTAATTCATCTTTATCCTTAGAAGTTTGGGTTTCACAGTCAAATTCTCTGAACTCCTAAAAGATATAGTATAAAGATTATTTAAGTAACGAATAAACATAATAGGAGAAAAATAATACTATATTAAAATTAAATACCTTCATCACCATTTTGCTCTTCTTTGTAAGCCTTCCTTCTTCAGGTGACATAGGAGATTGATTACTACTTTGAGAAATTGTTGAACCACCAAAAGTATTTATGTACTCTCCATACAACCTTTTAAATTTCTCCAATACTTCATTTGCCTTCAATTCAAAGGTTGAAGGATCTAGTTTTTTGTAACAAAACCTCAAGAACTTTAACTTTAATCGAGGATCAAGAATTGCCCCAAAAGCCAAGACAGTGCTATAATCCTTTCAATATTTATCAAACTTCATCTTCATTCTGAAAGCCATGTTCATAATAACAACATCATCACAAGTTTGATTGTCTTCCAAAAGACATTCAATTTTCCAAACTTGCATAAAATACAAATTTGATGTTGGATATGATGAACCCGAAATGAGGTTTGTAGTTTCATAAAATGGCTCTAAAAATTCACACATTTTTTTTGCTAAGCTCCATTCTTCATTTGTCGGACAATCTTTATAAGCTCCATCTACAACACTAAGGATGTCAAACACTTTTTCAAATTTAATTGCACTTTCCAACATCATATATGTAGAATTCCATCGAGTTGGAACATCTGATTTTAGACCAACACCTTCTTCAATTGCTGCTTGCTGCACACAATCTTTGAATTTCATTTTTCTCCCATCAGAAGCTTTCACATATTTCACACTCTCTCTGATTTTAAATAAAGCTCCAACAGCCACCTTTAACCCTTCTTGTACAATCAAATTTAAAATGTGAGCGAAACAACGCACATGAAAATATTCTCCATCGCAAAGCAAACTATTCTGCTTACGTAGATGAGTTTTTAAGATGTTTTGCATGTTGTCATTTGCAGAAGTATTATCTAAAGTAATAGAGAATACTTTCTTATCAATACCCCATTGTTTCAAAGAGTTAAATAAGACTGCTTCCATATCGGTTCCAGTATGGGGAGGAATCATTCGACAAAAATTCAAAATCTTACTCACTAGTCGCCAATTCTCATCAACAAAATGAGCTGTCAGACAAATATATCCTTCAGTGGTAGATGCTGTCCACACATCAGATGTCAAACAAATTCTATTAGGTATCCTAGACATCTTCTGCCTCAATTTCTCTTTCTCTGTTGAATAAATCATTTGAAGATCTGAAACTAAAGTGTTTCTAGAAGGCATTATAATCGTTGGACTAATGTAATTAATCCAATCTCTAATACCCTCATACTCAACAAAGCTAAACATAAGATCATGTTTTGCTATAGCCTGAGCGAGTTTTTTTCTATGAACATTCTGATCAATTTTAGTTGGCAGACCCTCTATATCATCATCAAATCTAATATTGAGGGGTATAGATTTACAAGAAACTATATGACGACTTAGATGAGAAGTCCCGTAAGCATTCTTAGTTTTCAGATTTTTTCCAATTTTGTATTCATGATGACAAAAATTGCATTCAGCCTTTTCAATATCATCTCTATCTTTTCCAATCTTCTTAAAAAACCTCCAAACATTAGATTTTTTATCAGAATCAACACTACCAGAAGCTTGAACATGAGTCTCAGAAATAATCTCATCATCCATGTTTATAAATTTTCTAATTATATCCAAATAATGTGTATTAAAATTCTATAGCAACAACAACATTTATTAATTCATATTAATTATTCATCTTTAAAGTTTCAATAAGAAGTAATTGAAGAGAAAACAGTAACAATCAATTAAACAAGTAAAACATGTATTAGGAATGGAAAAGCAAGAGAAAATGTTAACGAAATCTATGGTCATAGGAAAACCCATGGCAGAGAACTTCTAACTATATTAGTCAATAATCAATAAGACAACTAAATTCGCTCTACAACTAAGTTCCAGTAATAAATAGAAGTATTAAATATTCATTTTGTATGGTCAGATCCATATAAAAGCAGCCATCAAAAGTTAAACACAAATGGATACAAGTTAAAAAAATGATAATAATAATAATAATAATTATGCAGTTACCATTTTGATGTTTAATTAAATGGAATGCATAACAAAACAATTTGATACCTGTGAGTGCCTTCAATGCAATAACCTAGAAGTCTGACTAAGTTCTTGTGCCGCACATGACCAATAGTCCAATAGCCTCAACTTCCACTCTAAATTCTTTTTCGGCTTGTCCTCTGCATCAGGTGAGACGATAGTGTTAGTTAAACTAGCTGCATACACACATCCTAGTAAAACAAGATAAGAAAGATTCCACAAAACCAATTTTGATAATAGCCAAAAAAACTGATAAACTAATTCAAAAATCTTACAGATTATTGAGGAGCTTCTTAACAGCCACAGGACTCCCATTGATTAACTTGCCTTGATAAACAACTCCATATCCCCCTTCACCGATAACATTGTCTTTCGAAAACCTGTTTGTTGCAACTTCTATCAATTGAAGTTTAGATTGTCCGGGTCTCAGGGAGGAGAAGATTTGATTTAGTGCTTGTAGGGCTTATAGGGCCAGTCCTATTTTACTTTTTTGTTGGGAGGGCTTAATTAGGGTTGGGCTTACAAAATATCATTTTATAATTTTTAGGGCTGTGGGCTAGAATTTTTTTGGAGGGTTGAGGGCTGGCCCTAAGATTTGGGCTAAATTGACACTTCTACCTGTGATGCTGGTGCAGAGGTGTTTGGAGGCTGAAATAGTGGTGCAGGAGTATTTGGAGGCTGTGATGATGGCGCAGGGGTGTTTGGAGCCTGAGTTGGTGGTGCATTCATAGGTGCAGCCCTCCCTTTACCCCTTCCTCTACCCATCCCTACTGTTTCTCTTCCTCTGCATCTCCTTCTAACCACCCTGGATCTAGCAGTAGCAGCAGCTTCAGATCCATTTGCTTCAACAGCAGCACCAGGTTCATTAGCAGCAGCATCACCTCCTTCATTTCCAGCAGCAGCATCAGATTCTTGTGTTCCTTCAGGAGCTACAATATCAAATAGAAATTAGTAATAGTTTTTCAACATAGCAACAAAATAATGGAGCAAACAATATCTATTACAATAAGATTATGACAATGTCTCCTGTTGTGTCTATATTGGCCACAATTACTGCAGGTAACAGAAGTTTCAGTTCTTCTATATTTTGTTTGTGTTCTGTTTTCATCGGGTTCCCTTATCCTAACCATCCTTGGCCTTCCTGGTTTAACTCTGAAAATTGGAGGGATGATGGTATCGCATTGTATCTTTGGCCACATATTTTCTCCATTAATTGGTGATATTGACTGTCCATATGTAGCAAAGTATGCTGCCTTGTTGTAGTAGTTACTTCAATAGTCTTCCGAGTTGTCACCCTTCTCAAAAATAGCACAGCAAGCATATGGATAGAGCATACCTCAAGCCCCAAAACCTACAACTACACCTTCCAGCCATCAAATCGACAACAAACCTTTCCATGATCATCCTGTTCTTATGGTGTACTTCAAACTTCAAATCTCCTGCCCATTTAGCTTGCCACTCCATAGCTCTAACCGCAATGACATCTAGCCGTTTCTTGGGTTTTGGCAAAACGGAGCCCTCATACCTCTCTGCCTTCTTCTTTTTCTATACAAACCTTGTCATCAAGTAGCACATAATCTATTCAAACATAGTAAGAATTGCCTTATCTCTTGCCTCTAGAATTCTTCCATTGAATGCCTCTAAGATATTGTTCATCAACATATCACTCTTGGCCAGAAATGTGAAGTGACTCTTTGTCCACAATTTTGGATCCAAAGCAAACAACTTGTCATAACAGTCTCTATTGATCTCCTTAAGTTGATTCATCTTTCTTTTTCATTCTTCCATATAGGTAGTTTTGGCAATAGATAGAATTAGGTCCCTTAGTATAGTACCACTCCCATATGCGTTTTTACAGTTGGCATATAAATGTCTCAAACAAAGCCTATGCTCCAGTGTTGGCAATAATTCTTGAAACACTTGCATCAGCCCCTGATTTATAGTTTAAGTGCAGAACACAATAAATTCATATAGCAGATTAATATTCACAAACATAGCAAATTCTTATAGTCGATTAATATTCACAGACATAACAAATTAATTGCAAATATATATAACAAATTATTCATTGTAGTTCGTAACCATATTTAAGTGCAAACAAATTAATTAATACATTTGTTATACCTTTTGTTGGTCACTCATGAAAATCCACTTTTTTTATTATCCAATGTCATTTAATAGCATTTCTAGGAACCACCCCTAGCTGTCCTTAGTCTCTGCCTCTATTGCAGCCACGACAATCGGAAAGTAATTATCATTCGGATCTCTGCCAACAGCAACTAGCAGCTGCTGTCCATGGTCACCCTTCAGGTGACAACCATCCACGCCAATAATAGGTCTACAACCTGCCAAGAAGCCTTTCTTGATTGCATCAAGGCACATATACATTCTCATAAATCGGGGCTGGTACATAAGAGAAGGCCTATCAACCAATATGCTCAGACTGGATCCTGGATTTGCCCTAAGTATCTCTGCACAGTAATCCCTTAGCTTAACATACTGTTGGATTGCCCACCCATGTACCTCTTCTCTTGCCTTCTTCCTTGTTCAATAAGCCTTACCAATAGTGATATTAGCCATATATTTGTCTTGGATGGTCTGAATAACTGTCGCAAGCTTCATTTCCTCGCCTCTGCTGATGTTGTTGGCAATCCTCTTTGAGATCCAACTACTTGATGCAAGTCTTCTGCTATAATTCCTTCCACAAGTATGCTTTCCATTCAAAGTCTTGATCCTGTAACAGTCAGAACCACCAACCTTACTTGCAAAACAAACCCACTTGCACTTTTCTTTTCTTCCTTTGCAAACAACTCTGTACCCCCACCTTATCATTTTTTCGAAACCTAATGTCCCGACCATTCAATAGGACATGCTCCTTAATAGCATCTTTAAATTAATTTAGTGATTTAAATTCCAGTCCCACCTGAAATTCATACTCTCTATTCATTTCTGTCTCATTGTATTTGGAAAATCTCTTCTTTTTTATCATATCATCAAAGTCTCCCTCATAACTGTCCATATCTTCAGTCTCATATCCATCAGATATGCCCCCAACTTGCTCATCACCCTCCGTTAAACCTTTATCACCTTGAGCTGTTCCAGCTGCTGCAGGTTCCTCATCATTCAGTGGGCCAGTGAATCCCCCAAACGCATTTGATTGTGGATCATTATCCTCCACCTCAAACCCAAAGTGATCCTCATGGTCACCATCATTAGCACTATCATCAAATACCTCTTCATCAGTAGAAGATTCTAACTCAGCATCCATTTCAACCTCTATCAACCCAGAGCCACTGTCTTCACCTTCCTCTGGCACATAATCAACATCACTAAAAGTGATTTCAATCCTATTACCTTCTCTGACTCCATCGACAACGTATACCTCACAATGTTTGCAGGAACTTAACGCTAGTGACCTAGCCATTCTCATCGCATCCCCATTAGACTTCAGCTCTCTAAGATCTGACTTTAAATCCATCCCAAGTTCCTTGTACCATACCCTAGCCTATCCCTTATACCCTAGTTGCTTTAGCTCACTCACAATCTCTTGCAATGACCATTCATCAACGTCAAAATGTAAATCCTCTACAATCATTCCTCTTAAATACACTAATTCGTGTCCACTGTCAACAAATTTTTCACCATGGTGGACCTCAATGGTGAAATTCGAATCACCCATAACTGCATACCGAAAATAAGAAAATACAATACTATAAATTCCTATTCAACCATTTTCAGAAACAAAAAGAAGCTCTAATAAATAATGTGGCAAATTCTCCCAGAAGAAAAAAAGACAAAACCTTTCAATGACTGACAAGGTTAAGCGTTGTCTTACCTAGAAGCAGCGGCAATGCCTACAATGACAGCGATGACACTGGAGAAGTGAAACTCTCCTGCAATGTTCTAGTGGAGTTGATCTCAGCTGATGACGGAGTGTACAACAAACGAACGAAGGAGGGGAAGAACGTGAAGAGATTTTCTCTGAGTTTGAGAGAATGAGCAGTTTTCGTTTAAGTTTGGGAGGGTTATTTTAGTCTTTAAGAAAATAAGAGTGAAAGAGAATTAGGGATTTAAGAAAAAGTTAGAGAATCATTAATTTAGGAACGAAATATTCCGTTAAATTAAACTGTTTGGTCACGGTAGGGACCTAATTGAAAAAAAAATTGGTGTAGGGACCCAATTAAAAAAAAAAAGTATAGAGACCAAATTGAAAATTTTACAAAACTATAGAAACCAATAGACTAATTAAACCTTAAATATATCTAATATAATAGTATAAGAAATTTGACTTTTATTATGATAACTATATTTCTTTTTTAAATGAATCTTGGGAGATCGTGTAACTCAACACTAAATCATGGTTCAAGTGCGTTAGCACCGATGAAACGATTAGATTGAAATTAAGATATTTTTAAATATATATAAACATTAAAACAAAAGAATTACAATATTTATAAGTATTAGAACAAATTTATAATAATATTATATATAGGTA
>NC_029793.2:6281446-6306449 GCF_000816755.2 Arachis ipaensis | reverse complement strand
GCTTCAATCGAAGGTTAAAATATATGTTTAAACTTCTGAATATATAACAAATCATCCTTTCAAAATATAAATTTATAAATCAAATGCGAGTCATGTAGTACTCTGACTTTTAGCACGTCATGATCGTACAAAAAATGAAGCATTACTAACTTTTTTTTCTTATTTACTATTTAATATTGAGTCTTTAGTTCGATTTCGTGTTCAAATTTTAAGAATATGCCGAAAACTTGTATTTTTTATTAATCAAACCCAATCATCAACACCAAGTAATAACAATCACATAATTATTAATAATAATAAATATTGTACAAAAGAAATCAAAAGAAATCTTTATAGTAATACAAATGGGGAGCTCATTTGCTGACGTGGCGCTCATACGTTGAGTCTGAGAGTTTATTTGCTTAGGTGTCTGTTCCGAGGGTTACCTGAAATTGTAGGTCGATCTCGGTCGAGATCTTCTGTGTTAGTCGGAACTGATGTGTCCGACTGGTGAATGGCGGCCGGAGCTGGTGCGTCCGACTTGTTGGACTGGTTGTGCTGCTGATCCTCTGTCACCGAAAGGTGGGGGGTACCTACAAGGGACTCTGATTCTTAAGTTAGAAAGGGTATTAAGCAGGTTTTTATGTAGAATCAGAGTATGAGTTATACCTGGGCGCTCCAGTGTATTTATAGTGTTGAGATGTGACCTTTTGGATAAGATAAGTTAGTTATCTTATCTTATCTTATCTTTATCTTTAGAGTTGAGGTCAGCGTATCTTCAATGGAACCGCCCTTATCTCTATAGGCTTAGGCCGCCTTAAGATTTGGGTCGTGTTCCACTTGTTTGGGCCTTTTACTGGGCTCTCTTGTCGATTTGGCCGAGCTCTCTGAGAAGAGGTCGGATAGTCTGACCTGAAGAGGTTGGTCGCTTTATCTCCAATCATCCCAGGTCGGGTAGCTCGACCCAGGGTATAAACAGTGCCCCTGCTTGAGCTCGGCCTTCTTTTTTGAGGTCGAGTCCTTGACTTCGGTCCTTCCTGAAGTCGAACTCAAGCATTTTGTCGATTCCTTTCTTTGTAGAGTCTTTTTTTGAATGTAGAATGTTTTCCTCTAAAAGCGCGCGCTTTTATATCGGCGCTTTGGAAACGTGCGAGGGTTTAATGCCTTTATTAATTTTAACATTAATTGCCCCGTTTCCCTTAGGCTCTCTTTATTTTGATTTTGAAAACCCAGAAACGGTTTCTCTCCTTCGCCCCTTTCGTAACTTCTTCACATTTCTCCCTTCATTCTCTCGCTCTCAGCTTTTCTTTGTGTTTATTCTGTTTCGCCTCATTCTTTCTCTGCGACGTTTTGCCTTGGTACTCCGTTGGTGCTTCACTACGATTTCCTGCCCCGGCTTTCAACTTTCTTCAGAACTTTCCTCCTTTTTCCAGGTTTGGTTTCTACTTTCTGCTTCCTTACTTCTTTTGCTGTTTGACCTTCGGTTTTTTGATAAAGTTTTGGTTTTGCTTGAATGCTTGTTTGAAAAGCTTGAATCTTTTTGCATTTGTCGTGCCCGTTTGTCACCGTGTGTTCTGGAGTTTCTTCATCTTCTGCATGATTGCTCTTGCTTAATGCTTTTAGGGCTTTCGCATGCTATCGCCGTTTCTGTTTGTGCTTTTGATGGTGGTTGTCGCCTAATTCTGAGAAAGATTGTGTCTTTGGTGATTTTCTGCTTGGCATTTTTGACGTTGACAGTGCTTTTGCTGGTAGACTGTAGAAAGATAGTTGCTTTGATGACTTTTGCGTTTTTTAACTTGATGGACGAAATGCTTGCTGCTTTAGGTCTTCTTTTGTTTTGAGAGATACCGGGGTGTAGGTTTTTCTTGGGAACCTTGCTTTGTTATTGCCTCCAAAGGATGCCCCAGGACTTTTGGTTTGAGTTTTGGGGTTTTTCTTTTCTGTTTGTCTCGTCTGTATCATATTGAGTTGTTTTCTACCTTGTCCGAGATGTTTTTAGTAACCCCGTCTTCTTTTCTTTCTTGTAGGATTAGTTGGCCTCATGTCTTCTCGTAATAACATTGTAGAGATGTCTTCCAGAGTTCCTGAGGGGATGTCCGATTGGCTGGACTCCCTTGTTTTGTTGTGTGTTTCTGTTGTGAATGCTGAGTTTTGCACAGAACTGAGGAAGCGCCATAGGATTTGTGGCAACAATGCCCGTGAGGAGGATTACGAGCTTGTTGCCCCTGATTCTGACGAGAGAGTTTCCTTTCCGACTTCTGTTGAGGGAGAGCGTCCCTTCTTTTATGCTTACGAGTACTTTTTTAGTCAGTTGAACGTTTCTTTTCCTTTCACTGCTTTTGAGACCGACCTGCTGTGGTCGTGTAATATTGCTCCATCCCAGCTTCACCCCAATTCCTGGGGTTTTATTAAGATTTTCCAACTTCTCTGCCATGAACTAGATGTAACTCCTTCCCAGACTTTGTTTCTTTATTTGTTTGTTTCTGCCAAGCCTGGCGGTTCCTCAAAAAAGAAAGCTTCTTGGGTTTCTTTTCGGTCCGCCCAGGGCCATAAAGTGTTTGCTATGTATGATGAGTCCTTTAAGGACTTCAAGAACTACTTTTTTAAAGTTCGAGCCGTTGAAGGGGCCCGCCCCTTTTTTCTTGATGAAAATAACGAGCCCTCCTTCCCTCTAGAGTGGCAGAAGGATGTAAGAGTGTCTCGCTATACCTGGGAGATGCTTGATGATGTCGAGCGTGCTTTTGTGGCTGTTCTTGAGGATCTTTGGGGGAAACCACCCCCATCTTGATACGAAGAGATTTTTGAATGATCCGTCCTTGGTTCGGACTGTTTTGGGTATTTTGTCTGGCTTTGTTTTTATACTTGTTTTTCCTTCCTCTTTATCGTGCTTGTAACTCTTTGCTGTTTCTGCATTTGCAGAGATGTCGAAGAACAATGACTCCCTGAAGGCCTTTAAGAAGGCGAAGAAGGCCACTGCTGCTCTGAACATCTCGGCCAAGGTGGCCGGAGAGGGATCTTCTCAGATTCCAGTGAAGCCTCCTGTACCGAGTTCTCCCGGGTCGAGGAAAGCAATTCCTATTCCTCGGGTTCGTCTGGTCGATCCTCCACAATCCTCTGCTGCAGCTTCTGGTGCCCCTCCTAGTAAAAAGCAAAAAACAATTGAGCCTTTCAACCTGGATGCCCCGGATTTTGATGCCATCGAATTTGTTGACCAGCAAATTGCCCCCTATGGTGGGCTTCCCATGGACGACGTGTCTCTTCTTCAGCATTTGGATTTTATCACCAAAAATAGTGTGAAGATGGCTCATATGGGTGCGGCTATTTTCCGAACAGTTCAGGGGATTCCGATTCATGCCACCAAATCTTTTATGGAGGAGGCCAAGTCAGAATTTGATCGGATCAAGGGTCTGAAGGAGGAGTTGGAGGTGAAGTTGGCAAAGGTGGAGAAGGAGCTGGAGGGTGAGAAGACCAGCTCTATTGCCCTTGCTGCTTCTTTGAGGCTGGATGAAGACATGGCTCTGAAGTATAAGGATAGCTATGTCTCAGCCTATAGGGAAATAATGCGCCTTCGGGATGAGTTGGAAACTGCTCGGGCTAATTATGGTGAGCTTCAGGGTCACCTTGTGGGCAGCGTAACTGCTGCCTCCGAGAACCTAATGGAGCAGTTTCGAATTGTCGCCCCTGATGCCGACTTGACTCTTGTCAGCTTGGACAATGTTGTGAGGGATGGTAAAATTGTCCCTGATGATCAAGATGATGATGACGCTGAACCTCCCCCAGTGCCTTCTGTTAAAGTGTCGTCTTCTTCGGTTCCTCCCGTTGATCCGGATTGCCAGATTTTGAACCGGGATGTTGGAACTGTAGATGCTGTGCCTATTCAAACTCGTCCTCCTTCTTCTTGTGCCGATACTGAGAAGCCCTCTGGTGTTTGATTGATTTCTTCTTTGAATATTTTGTGTAAATAGCCCGATTTGTGGGCTTTTAAAACTCTTTTATTTAGTATCTTGTTGATTGCTGACACTTCTAGGTTGCTTTGCCTAGCAACCTTATTTTGAAAAAAAAAGTAGCTTTCTTGGCTCCTGAGGTAAATTTTGTTGACCTCTGGAGCCGTATAACCTTGTAGTTTTTATATAATGCTTTTTGCACTATATCTTGATATCTCTTCTAATTTTGTAAGAAATGTTGGAGCCTTACTGCTCGGCTTCCTTAGGTTGTTTTATCATTTGTAGCTTGGATCCTTTGAGGTTGTGGTTTGAATGGGTCCAACTTGTATTCCGGTTTTCTTGCTTTTACTTGCTTTGTAACCGATTTCTTCACGTTGGTCTGCTTTCCAGTTATTTCTGTAATCCTCTTTCTTGGACCTTTGTCAGGTCTCTTTCAGGGATTACTTTTATAACTTGCTTTGTGTAGGAGACCGACTTCGTTAGGTCGATCTCTTCTAAGTTATTTCGTAATCCTCTTTCTTGGACCTTTGTCAGGTCTCTTTCAGGGATTACTTTTATAAATTGTTTTTTTGTAGGAGACCGACTTCGTTAGGTTGATCTCTTCTAAGTTATTTTGTAATCCTCTTTCTTGGACCTTTGTCAGGTCTCTTTCAGGGATTACTTTTATAACTTGTTTTTTGTAGGAGGTCGACTTTGTTAGGTCGACCTCTTCCTAGGTTATTTCTGTAATCCTCTTTTTTGGACCTTTGTCAAGTCTCTTTCAGGGATTACTTTTATAACCTTTTCATCTTGGGCTGACTTTGCTAGGTCGAGCCCTTCTAAGTTAAAGTAATCCTCTTTAATAGGGTTGGCCAAACCTTTTTCCAGGGTTTACTTGTAACTTGGGTTGACTTGGTCCGACTTCTGAACGTCGGCCAGTCTTTAAGTTATTTTATTAGCTATCCGTAAGACCTCGTCAGGTTCTTTTTTAGATTGCTTTCGATAACTTCTTACATTATTCTGTGTTCATCTTTGTCGATTTGTAGAAAGTGGTTGGCATCTCTAGCTCGTCCTTTGGGTGAATCGCGTTTTCACCTTTATCGGACGACTCATCTTTATCGTGGTCGTGCAGTGAAATTGTTTTTCACTTTCTGCCGACCTGTAGCTTTATAATCGGACGATGAATACTTCAGATTAATGCGTCTTGAAATCTTTGTAGAATACCTAGATAAATTTTATTCAAAGAAAATGCAAATATATACATGTGGGAATTTTCTCATCCTCTTAAGTTGGGTATAGTCTAGGTCTCAACCTGGTGCCTCATTAAAAAACCTTTTCAGGAAAAAGAGCGCATCCATTGGTGAGATCCTTTACCTTTTCTAACTGTAGTACCTCCTTAGGTTGCAGGCGTGCCATGACCTCGGAAGCTCCCATCCGTCGAGTTCAGACACTCTGTAGTAGCCCTTCCCGAGTACTTCTATGACCCGGTATAGTCCTTTCCAATTGGCTGCCAGCTTTCCCTCTCCGGGTCGGGTTGTTCTGATGTCGTTTCGGATTAAGATGAGATCGTTCTTATTGAAACTTCTGGGTACTACCCTTTGATTATATCTAGAAGCCATTCGTCGTTTTAGCGCTTCTTCTCTGATCCGAGCTCTTTCCTGGATCTCAGGTAGTAGGTCGAGTTCTTCCCTCTGGAGTTGGGAGTTTGTTTCCTCATTATAATGCATTGCCCTATGCGATCCTTCCTCAATTTCTACTGGAATCATTGCCTCCATTCCGTATGCTAACCGGAATGGGGATTCCTTTGTGGTGGAATGTGGCGTCGTTCGATATGCCCATAAGACTTGTGGAAGCTCGTTTGCCCAGGCTCCCTTTGCGTCCTGCAATCTCCATTTTAACCCTGCCAATATGACTTTGTTGGCGGCTTCGGCCTGTCCGTTGGCTTGGGGGTGTTCGACAGAGGTGTACTGGTGCTTTATATTCAGCTCGGCTACTAATTTTCTGAAGCCTGCATCTGTGAATTGGGTGCCATTGTCTGTGGTTATTGAGTATGGGACTCCGAACCTTGTGACAATATTTCTATATAAGAATTTTCGGCTTTTTTGGGCAGTGGCATTGGCTAACGGCTCTGCCTCGATCCACTTTGTAAAGTAATCTACCCCTACTATGAGGAATTTAACTTGCCCTGATCCCTGGGAAAAGGAGCCGAGAAGGTCGAGTCCCCATTTCACAAAAGGCCAAGGTGCGGTCACGCTGATGAGTTCTTCTGGCAGGGCGATGTGGAAGTTGGCATGTTTCTGACATGGTGGACATGTCTTTACGAATTCTGTAGATTCTTTCTGTAAAGTTGGCCAGTAAAACCCTGCCTGGAGTATCTTTTTGGCAAGAGCCCGTGCTCCAAGATGATTGCCGCAGACGCCGCTGTGTACCTCTTCTAACACTTCCCTGGTGTGGGAGGTCGGCACGCATTTTAGTAATGGTACCGAGATCCCTCTTTTGTACAGGATGTTGTTTATGATGGTGTAGTACTGTGCCTCCCTTTTTAGCTTCTTTGCTTCCTTTTCTTCTGCGGGGAGCGTTCCTGTTTTGAGGTAGTTGATTATGGGGATCATCCATCCTTGGTCTTGGCCTGTTATGGTTAGGACTTGTTCCGTTTCTGAGATTGATGGGTTCTGTAGTATTTCCTGGATGAGGCTTCTATTATTGCCCCCTGGTTTGGTGCTGGCCAGTTTTGGGAGTGCGTCAGCTCGAGCATTTTGCTCACGGGGTATGTGACAGATCTTATATTCCCCGAATTGTTCGAGCTGTTGCTTGGTCTTATCCAAATATCTTTTCATGGTGGGATCTTTGGCTTGGTAGCTCCCTGCTATCTGTGATGTGACCACTTGCGAATCACTATAAATGTTAAGTTTTCGAGCTCCCACCTCTTCAGCCAGCTTCAGACCAGCTAGCAATGCTTCATATTCCGCCTGGTTATTTGAAGCCGGGAATCCGAACTTGAGGGAGAGCTCAACTTGGGTTCCCTGGTTGCTTTCTATTATCACTCCTGCGCCACTTCCCGTTTTATTTGAAGAACCATCCACATACAGATTCCACTCTATGGGGGCTTCTAGGGCATCTGTGAATTCGGCGATAAAATCGGCCAGGTATTGTGATTTGATGGCGGTCCGAGCTTCATATTGGAGGTCGAATTCTGACAGCTCGACTGCCCATTGTAGAATTCTGCCTGCTAAATCTGTTTTCTGCAGTATTCCCTTTAAGGGCTGATTAGTTTAAACTTTAATGGTGTGGGCCTGGAAGTAGGGGCGGAGTCGCCGAGATGTTAAAACGATAGTGTAAGCAAATTTTTCTATTTTCTGATAGTTCAGCTCGGATCCCTGTAGTGCTTTGCTAATGAAGTAGACGGGTTGTTGCCCGTTTTCGCTTTCTCGGACTAGTGCTGATGCTACTGCCTTGTCTCCTACTGCGAGATATAGTACGAGTGGTTCTTCTTCTTGAGGTCCGGATAGGATAGGTGGCTGTCCTAAGAATTTCTTAAAGTCTTGGAACGCTTGTTCGCATTCTGTCGTTCATTCGAACTGTTTTCCCTTTCTTAAAGTGGCATAGAAGGGGAGAGATCTTATTGCGGCTCCTGCTAAGAATTGAGATAGGGCGGCCAATCTCCCATTGAGTTGCTGTACTTCTTTTACGCAGGTTGGGCTTTTCATGTTGAGTATGGCCTGGCATTTATTTGGATTTGCTTCAATTCCTTTTTGTGTGAGCATGAAGCCTAAGAATTTGCCTGCTTCTACCGCAAAGGTGCATTTTGCTGGATTGAGTCGCATATCATGCTTCCTGATGGTGTCGAACACCTGGGCTAGGTCAGTCAACAGTGTCTGTTCGCTTTTTGTTTTAATTAGCATGTCGTCCACATAAACTTCCATGATTTTCCCGATGTGATCCGAGAAGACTTTATTCATCAATCTTTGATAAGTGGCTCCTGCGTTCTTAAGGCCAAAAGGCATAACGATGTAGCAGTAGTTCGCCTTTGGCGTTAAGAACGAGGTCTTTTCCTGGTCCGGTGGGTACATGGGATTTGGTTGTATCCCGAATACGCATCCATAAACGAGAGATATTTATACCCAGAGGAAGCATCTACCAGGGCGTCAATACTCGGGAGTGGGTATGGATCTTTTGGGCAAGCTTTGTTGAGATCTGTGTAATCGGTGCACATCCGCCACTTCCCATTTGATTTTTTCACCAAAACGACGTTGGCTAGCCATAGTGGGTATTTGACTTCTCTTATAAATTCGGCTTCCAACAGTGCCTGCACTTGCTCTTCCACAGTTTGGGATCGCTCTGGCCCGAGTTTTCTTCGTCTCTGCTGCACCGGTCGAGATCCTGGATAAACAGCCAACTTGTGACACATTAGTTTAGGGTCTATGCCTGGCATGTCTGCGGCTTTCCATGCAAAAAGGTCAGCATTATCTCGCAAAAATTGTATTAGCAGTTCTTTTAAATCTCCTTTGAGGATTGTGCCGATATTAGTTGTTTTTTTCGAGGTGTCCCCGATCTGAATTTTTTCTATCTCGCCCTCTGGTTGGGGCGAAACTCCTCTCGTCGTTGAACTCCACCCAGCTCGATTGTGTGGAACTCTTCTCCTTTGCCCCTGAGGTTGAGGCTCTCGTTGTAACAGCGACGCGCCATCCTCTGGTCTGCTTTTATCGTGGCTATCCCTTTTGGAGTTGGAAATTTCATGCATAGGTGTGGGGTCGAGACTATTGCACCGAGTTGGTTGAGCGTGGTCCGGCCTATGAGAGTGTTGTAGGCTGAGCTTACGTCGACTACAATGTAGTCTATTTTGAGGGTCCTGGATTGGTCTCCCTTTCCAAAGGTTGTATGTAGTGGTATGTATCCTAGTGGTCGAACCGGAGTGTCTCCTAGCCCGAACAAACTGTTTGGATATGCTTTAAGTTCTTTTTCTTCTAAGCCGAGTTTATCAAAGGCTGTTTTGAATAAGATGTCGGCAAAACTCCCTTGGTCTATTAGCGTCCGATGTAGGTTGGCGTTTGCCAATATAATAGTGATAACCATGGGATCGTCGTGTCCTGTAATGATGCCGGTCGCGTCCTCTTTAGTGAATGTTATCGCTGGGATGTTGAGTGCTCCTTCCTCTCCTTCGACATGGTATACTTCTTTGAGGTATCTCTTACGAGAGGATTTGGAGATCCCTCCTGCTGCAAAGCCACCATGTATCATGTGGACATGTCTTTCTAGCATCCGAGGTGATCGTTCAGTGTCATCATCCCTTCGTCTCTTTCTTTGCTCGTCATCTCGGGTGGCCAGGAATCGATCTAGTTTTCCTTCCCTCACCAATTTTTCTATGATGTTTTTCAAGTCGAAGCATTCGTTAGTGGAGTGTCCCCGGACCCGATGATATTCGCAATACTCCTTTCGGTTTCCTCCTCCCTTTTTGCCTTTGAGTGGCCGTGCTGGGAGAATTTTTTCCGTATGGCAGACTTCTTTGTATATTTCGACCAAGGATGCCCTAAGAGGAGTATAGTTATGGTACTTCTTAATTTTCTCCCCTTGTCTGTCGTCCTTTCTTTTGGATTCCTTGTCTCTGTCATGGTAGGAAGCTCCCGATTTCGAGGACTCTCCTAACCGAGCGTTTTCTTCTATATTGATGTATTTTTCTACTCGCTCCTGTACTTCGTCGAGGGTAGTCGGGTACTTTTTTGATATAGATTGGCTGAAAGGTCCCTCTCGTAGGCTGTTGATGAGTCCCATGATTGCGGCCTCCGTGGGTAAACTTTGTATGTCCATGCATGTTTTGTTGAATCTTTCCATGTAGTTGCGAAGGCTCTCCCGATCTCCTTGTTTGGTTCCTAATAAACTGGGGGCGTGCTTAGCTTTATCCTTTTGAATGGAAAATCTGGCTAGGAATTTCTTAGCTAAGTCGTCGAAACTTGAGATGGATTTTGGGGGTAAGTTGTCGAACCACCGAATAACTGTCTTTGTGAGAGTTGTTGGGAAGGCTTTACAGCGAACAGCATCTGGGGCGTCAGTGAGGTACATTCTGCTTCTGAAGTTACTGAGATGGTGGTTGGGATCCGTGGTGCCGTCATATAGAGCCATATCCGGGAGTTTGAAGTCTTTTAGAATTTTGGTTTTCATGATTTCCCTAGTGAAGGGGTTTTGTTCTTTGTGTGAATTCTCTTCGAGATTAGCGCGAGGGACTTTTGATTTGAGATCGGCTTCCAATTGCTGCAGTTTTTCTTCCAACTCCCGACGTCGCCGCATCTCTCTTTGTAGATCTCCTTTTGGAATTTTGGTTTTCATGATTTCCCTAGTGAAGGGGTTTTGTTCTTTGTGTGAATTCTCTTCGAGATTAGCGCGAGGGACTTTTGATTTGAGATCGGCTTCCAATTGCTGCAGTTTTTCTTCCAACTCCCGACGTCGCCGCATCTCTCTTTGTAAATCCCTTCCGATTTCCCGTTGTTGCTGGGTTTCTTTTTCCAGTTATTTTAGGCAATCTAGGAGTGCCTCTATGGCCCCTGAATTTGGTGAGTCTTTGTCTTTGTTGGTCTCCGGAGTGTCTTGTAGCGTGACATCCGTGTTTTTGTGCGGTGTTCGATCTTCCAGACCTGAATCGTGGTCGTTGTCATGGTTGTCCGCCATGGTGATGGGATGACTTCCAAGGTCCCCGGCAACGGCGCCAATGTTCCGAGGGTTACCTGAAATTGTAGGTCGATCTCAGTCGAGATCTTCTGTGTTGGTCGGAACTGATGTGTCTGGCTGGTGAATGGCGGTCGGAGCTGGTGCGTCCGACTTGTTGGACTGGTTGTGCTGTTGATCCTCTGTCACCGAAAGGTGGGGGGTACCTGCAAGGGACTCCGATTCTTAAGTTAGCAAGGGTATTAAGCAGGTTTTTATGTAGAATCAGAGTATGAGTTATACCTGGGCACTCCAGTGTATTTATAGTGTTGAGATGTGACCTTTTGGATAAGATAAGTTAGTTATCTTATCTTATCTTTATCTTTAGAGTTGAGGTCAGCGTATCTTCAATGGAACCGCCCTTATCTCTATAGGCTTAGGCCACCTTAAGATTTGGGTCGTGTTCCACTTGTTTGGGCCTTTTACTGGGCTCTCTTGTCAATTTGGCCGAGCTCTCTGAGAAGAGGTCGGATAGTCTGACCTGAAGAGGTCGGTCGCTTTATCTCCAATCATCCCAGGTCGGGTAGCTCGACCCAGAGTATGAACAGTGTCATTACTAGAAATTTTTAGATTTATATTTATAAATTATAAATTATAAATTATTATTTGCTTAGGTTGTTATTTTCAAATTTTAAGTTTGGGTTGTTTTACTTAGGTTGTTATTTTTTAAATATTAAATTATTTTATTTGTTTGGGTTGTTTTACTTAGGTTGTTATTTTTTAAATTTAAATTAAAGTCAATCAAATTTAAAAAATTTTAGTTATGAGTCAACTATAAAAATATAAGTTATGAGAGATGTAAAGCACCACAATTTAAAGTACATCAATCCCTTTCTTTACATATATTCAAAATCTCTCTACTTATTCCAATGGCTGGTATTCACAAAATTGCAGACATCAATCCTACCATCGACAATTTGTGTGTACGTATACGAGTGATACGGTTATGGACACTACCAAGTTACAAAAATTCTCCATTGCCATACTCAATTGAGATGGTTTGGCTCGATGAAGACGTGAATTTTCTACTAATATTTTTCTATTTTATTTTAAATTTATATTATTTATATTTTGAATTTATTTGTTTATTCCCATCTAATCGGTCTTTGATTTTTGTTCATCAATTCTATTTTATTTTATTTTGCATGTTTTGTAGTCTTTGACAAGGAGGCAAAATAAGTTCTGGAAAAGAGCTGTGTAGAGATACTTGATCCACTCTTATTTGGTAAGTTCTAACCAATATTTATTTCTAAAAACATTAGTGAAGATATTTTTAATGGTAATTTTTATATTATTTATTATTAATATATTATGTAATACCCTGCAGAAAGGAGATATATGGGATACACCTACACTTTTTCTCAACCTAATTGATAAGACATTTCTCTTCATCGTTGAAGTTCAAATATCTGATAATCCACATTTTTCACCTTCTTATAAAGTTAAGAAGATGACTGATAATCCACATTTTTCACTTTCTATTAAAAATTAGTTTATTTTTCTCTTCTTTGGTCATTAGTAGTATCTAATTTTTAAATAATAATTAATAACTAATTATAATTTTAGGATGTTGACTACATCGATGGTTTGCTTCCAATTTCAAAGACATCCTCAATCATTGAAGGGGAAAAAGTAGAAGGTGCTAAGGTATTTGTTCAAAAAATGAATCTTTTGTTTATTTATTTTCTCAAAGTTAGATCTTTATTTTATTCAAAAAATATTATTGAGATAAAATTAAAGGTGAGAATGAAGTCTTTAATTTAACGTAGTATTTTGTACAGAATTTGTTACTTGAATTCTCCAATGAAGTTGCGGACAATGATGAATCCGAAGTGTTGAAAAATGCTATTACACCAGCCAAGCGACTATCCTCAGAGTCGGAAGATTTGAAGGTGCAAGGAGATACCTCAATCTGCAAGAAGATCAAGCACTACAAGATTTTTATTTATTTGTGGAGGTTTTTTTTCTATTTGTGGAGGTTTATAACCCCCATCAAATGGTTTGTGGAGGTTTCTAAAACCCCCAAAATTTGAGGTGCCACGAGGTCTTTTGTGGGGGTTTTTAGAAACCTCCACAATCTATTTAGTGGGGGTTTTGTGTGTGTTTAATGGGGGTTTTATATTACACTTTTGTGGGAGTTTTAAATCACTTTTGTGACAGTTTAAAACCTCCACAAATTGATTTTTTAATTTAAAAAAAATAACTATTTTGTGAGACTTTTAAACCTCCACAAACCCTATAATTATTTAATTTTTAATTTCAAATTATTCATTAATCTTATTTCATTTACATATTCTCAAATTAAAAATTTATTTTTTAATATCAAAATTTAAAAACTAAATCTTTTATAACACAATTCCTTAATATAAAACATAAATCTATATATAAAAAAATTCTCAATGTCAATAGTTCCAATCATAATTCCATATGGTATTGTTCTAATTAACTATATAAAAGAATAGAGAGATACTTCGATAATTACATAAGAAAGGCAAAACATTGATTAATACTTAATAGAAGCTGAACTCAATCCAAATTTGGCTTCACAAAAGCTTTAACATTCATACATACATAACAATCAAACTTATCAAAAATTGAACTATACCGTAAATAATGAAATATGCATAGTTGTAACACTTGTCTAAATAGGAGCTTTTACATGGACAAATATAAAGGTAAACCTTTGATGGTCCAGCCTCATGAAGAAAATTACAAGCTTTCCGGCCATCATCTTCAGATTGAATCCTACAATAATAAATACAATGAATAAATATGCAAGTAAAACTGACATATTCATATAGATACACAAACAGAATAAATAAGTAAAACCAAGTTTAAATGGGATAAGATTAGAGCCAGCTCTTAAACTTTCTCATCAGTATAAACAGGTTCTGTGGGGCAAGCAAGATATGTCAATGTGACATCATATGTGTCCCCATTTTAATGAAAACTAGTATGAATAAAGGAGGCATGAAAGTATTTGGGAATAACAAACCTCTGGCGATAAATAGATTCCTGAGCTTTTCCATGAGCTGCTTTCATATGCATGTTGTGCACTTGCCCTTTAGCATTAAGTTCCTTTGCTAGGGCTTTATTGCCAATAAGATAGGCTTGCCGTGCCTGTTTCCAAATTATAAACAATTGAACTAAAAGATTTATATTCTTTAAAAGATTTATATTCTTTAAACTTGATGCATTGTATATATTATTTGCACATGAACACCTGCAGAAACATCTTTGCTAAACAGTCTTACCCTTTCACAATAAACTGATATTAGCTCTTGAGGAACATAAAGTTTTCCTTCGTCACCCATCACTGGATCACAAACTGACAATGAAACACAAATTCTTTAATTAACTGAAGATATACAAATTTGTTTATATATATATATATATATTGACTGTCATAAAAGGGCATTACACATGACCAAAGTACCTTGAGAGTATCATCAAAGATCAAGCTTTAACAGAGCTTTAACAACAAAATTAGCAGCATATAACATGACACTATACACTATGAGAGACAATTCCAATTTCCACACTATACAAGACAAGAAATTGAGCTGAACAGCACAAAATTCCATCACTTTGTCTAAATCTTCACATATACTCAATTTTCAAAAGCCAAGGATTAAAAGCCAACCACTAATTTCTCACCTTTTTCAATATGCTTAAAACCTATGGCTGTAAATGTTTCTGTCTGTCTACAACAACATAGATTCACAATATCTAAGCAAATCAAGGATATTCAAGTTATAAAATTTGTAATACCAATGCATAGAAATTAAAACCACTAACCTTATTGATGCTGGAAACTAATTCCTGCAAGCCTTCATTCTTTCATCAATCCTCTCATGACGTAACTGCATTGCATACGAGTAAACATGACAACATACACCTTATTATTTTTTTTTGGTTTCCTTTTATTCGATTACGATTTAAAGATGTACAAAAGTCGAGCAAGAATTAAAAGAAAAGCCATTTTTCAAGCAATTTAGTATCATATTAGTTGCCAAGAACCTGCGGATAAATCACAAGTTTTAGTTACTAGGTTGTACCTACTTTTCATGACAAATACAAGAGGATGTAAGGTAAAGTTCTTCATACTCACATGGATTTTGTTGTAGTCTAAGGCTCAAGGAAGGATTATCACTTCATTGATTTCCTTGAAATCAAAGTCCTATACAACAACACACCCTAAATCAAAGACATCACATTATTCGTACGCAAATCATTAGTAAATCACTGCATAATTAATTCTGCAAACAATTGTAAATTAGTATATATACTACCCAAAAAACCCAAAAACATTAAATTCAGCTTGTTTTTTAGAAGCCGCAGCTCCCCAAGCCTCGCGAAACATCCGCCCAAGTACAAATACACCAACAGCAGTATCTGCAACAATGGAAAAGAGCAATGAACCATAAATAAAAATATTAACCGCATAAAGAAAGCATAACAAAGGGATATGAGTAGAGGGAGAAGTGGAGGCCAAGGGAATGTACTCCTAGTAAATTATTTATTTATGAATGAAAAACTATCATGCCCTAAGGCATGACCATTATCCACATTACTGCATGACTACTATTCAAGAAAAAAACAACGAACATAAGGTAAATAAGGAAACAAAAAAATTCCAAAATATACATAATATGTCACAAACATACATATTTCCAAAACTATTTTTTGCATAAGCTCCACCTTCATGACCCGCATACATAAAAAGAGAACCAGAGTGTTTGAGAGAAACCTGCACATGCAGGACAACAAGATTAACTCCACCAATGAAAATCAATAAAATCATAAAAATCACACCATTCAACAATTTTTCAACCAACACAAAAATTTAAAGCACAACAAACATACCTCTAACGTAGACAAACCTTTAGCTACCATCTCAATCATTCTTATCCTTATCTATAGGCAAATAGAACAACTATAATATAAGCAATATTTTCAGAACTAAACGTACACTGAATTGTTTACAAAACACATGATCAAACCTCTTGATCTGACTTCTCATTCTCGAATTTTGGGTAGAAAGTAGCTCTGATTTGCACCTGCGAGTATGTGGAGTTGTCCACAGTAAATTTCTCCAACAAATTACCACTACACAACTTGCTCAAACTGGGACTACCACTCGTTTTGGGCGAAGCTACAACAGCTTCGGCCCCTGCAGCAGCAGCATCAACTGCACCTTTACCAGCCATTTTAGCTTCCGCAGTTGCGACTCCACTGATCCACTCGCAGTTCCTTCCATCATGATAATATGACATATCTAACGAATTCAAAGCAATACCTCTACAATAATGTCTGAACCAAATTCCTTCCTCCACTTGAGCATGTTAGCACACATTAGCTTTGTTTTCTCGATATCAAATTTCCTTGCCTGAGGAATCTATATGAAAAAAATATAGAGTAAGCAACATAGCTGTTTCTAAATAAAATCAATTTATCAGGACTTCAAATATATACATTAGTATCAAAGTAAAAGAGTGTCGCGAAATCAAAATTTAAAAATTAGCAAAAATTCCTTGCACTATACCGAAAATTTCGTCGTGAAATCAGTAAGCAAAAATAACATTACTAATTGCATTGACATCAAGTTACTGAATAATCGCAAAAGTAACAAGTCAAATCCGAAATCAAAGAAGTAGTCAATCAAACTAAATTAATGTGGAAATCACAAGTCACAAAAAAGCTTCGACGGAAGAATGCAGAAGGAATGCAAATATGAATGAATGCACAAAAGAACGCAGAAGGGGATCTCAAAAATTACCACGTCGCGGCCTGAGGAGATGAGTTGACGGAAGAGATAACGGGAAAAGAGATTGTCAAAGCACATTGTGGCATTGGCACTAGCGGCAAGGAGATGAATGGCTGTGGCTGTGGCTGTGGCGGTGACAGAGAGGTGGCGACGGCGACGGCGACGGTGACGATGATGCTGCAATTTAGGGTTTTCATTCATAGGTCTTGCTCACTCTCCCCTCACTCGAAACTAAGCCAATGTTTCATTTTGGTATGGGCTTTGAGTGTTTGGGTGGGCTTCAGATGTGTGGGTGTTTTAATTTTGTGTAAATGCTGAGATTTTTATTTAGGGGGGTTTCGTAAATTGCTACAATTAGATGATGTTGTGGAGGTTTTCAAAAACTTCCATTATAAAACCTCCACCAATTAATAAAAATCTTGTAGTGAAGATTGAGAATAAAACTTGAGAATTTGGATGCACGTGTTTTAGAATCCCTTCTAGAGTCTATCTAATAGAATAATGTCAAGTATATGTTTGTTTTGCTAGAAACATTGTTTTTTCTTAAGTTATTATTTTTCTTTTGATTTTTTTTATTTATACGTTTGGAATTTAGAATTTTTTAAAATATAAATTGAAGTTATTTGGTTATTGCTTGTGGTTTTATTTTTAATTCTATTCACACCGTTAATATTCTGTTAATTTCTAATTTAGTATTTAATGTCATAAAGTTATAAATTTCTCATATGAATTATTGTTGATACAATTAAGTTAGTTATTGATTTTTAATGTGTATTTATTTAAAAAAATCTAATTATAATTTTTAATTAAAGTATTATGTTTAAAATTTTAAATTTAAATTCAAATAAACTTTTTTTTGAATTTTTAAGTAAGCAATTAGGTTTGAGAATATTTTTTAAAATTTTATAATTTATAAGCTACTATGCTAATTACAAAAGATTATATTAAAGTAAATAGAATTATCAATCTTATTAAAATGTGAGGTTATTTATATTATTTAAAAAAATTTCTACCATGTTTAATACGCCTCAGTTATAGTTAAGAAAACACTTTTTTTAAAATCTGTTGATTCTTTTTATTTGAACGCTATATTTAAAACTTTGAATATTTATTTTATCTACAAATTTAAATTAAAGCCAATCAAATATAGAGAACCTTTATCTTTATAGTAATACAAATGAAAATCTTATATGCTAACGTGGCGCTCATATGAGAATCTTTATCTTTGAACTCAATGTGGGTAACTTTATGACTACACATCATGAGTACGTGGTTAATTTAAACCAATATATCGATGTGCACATACTTTCAGAATTATCAAGTATCCCACGAGATGGATTTAATTTTGTGAGTTTTGACACTCTCAATACTCCTGAGTTCGATTATACATATTTGGTTGGTAAGTTTATTGTTTTAGAAAAAGTATAATTCATAAATAAAATTATTTATTTTATTAATAATTTCGGTTGTATTTTTTACTCAACAAACTTATTGATAACAATTTTTTGTTATTTTAATCCATTCTTTCTATTATTGAATATCTTGCTGGAATTGGGAGTGAGAGGACTCTTGAATAAATATTATTACTAATTAAAAGAGAATTATTTACTTGGCTTTCGGTCAATGTGAAAAAAAAAGCCAAACGTGGCTTATGGTTATCGTATATATATAACACTTCTTTGGGCTTTATTCATTCATTCCACGGAATAGGATTTAAGAAAGAAAGAAAGGAGTTGAAAATGAGAGAGAGACAGAAGCTTGCATGAGACAATCGTCAAGATGTTGTTATTTTTTAAAAAATACTTGGTTTTATCTTTATAAAATAAAATAAATAATTAATTATTAATTTTTAAATTGTAACTATTTCTTTAATAAAAAATAATTTATAAAGTGTGTCTAAGATAAATATTTTTGTAATATTAAACTTTTTTGTGCTTGAAGAATTTTAATTTGTTGAGGAAAAAATTATTTTCAGTGAATAAATATTTTTTTTATCTTTTTATTTAAAATGTTATTATTGGTATATTAGTATTAAAAATATAAAAGATAAAGCATACTTAAAAAAAATGTATTATGAGATTAAATGATTTTATGATTGTGGGTATTTGTCTACACGGGAGGCTGTGTGGAGAACTTTGGCAAACAAATTATTTGCCTTTTATTTATCCGAAAAACAAAATATCATCTTTAAATACGATGACAATCTTGAGAAAATCATGGATTAAGAGAAAGGGAAAGATAAAATGTTCTTAGCATGGATGGAGACCAACAAAGAATTTGAAGCAGGTCAAACTTTAACATATACTGAGTTTTCAAATCAATTTGTTTATAATATAGAAGAAAGGAAATGATATCCACGCAAGAGAGAATATTTTATTAGGAGATTAAACTATATTCCATCGGGTACATGTGATATCTACTATATGAGAATTTTGTAATTATTCAAAAACGTTGCACAACATATGAGTCTATTATGATAGTTAATGGGATTACATATCCTAACTTCCAAGATATTTTCTATCTTATGGGACTATTGCTTGACGATAGAAAATTCATTGCAGCTATTAATAAGGTCTGGTCATCAATTGAGAAAACTGTTTGTGATGCTATTGATATCTAATAGTGTTAACAAACCAAATCGTATTTGGAATACAACTTAGATATTATTGGCTGACGGGATACTATATATGAGGAGAAAAACATTGAAAACCAAGGTATTTCACTATGTGATAAATTATTATCGTATATAGGACTTTACTTGCTAAAATCAGTGTTCACTAATGGGCAACTTCATATTGCTTTGTCAAGAGTTAAGAGTCGCAATAGTCTGAACATTCTACTTCAAGATGAAGACAACAATCCAAAATTATCAACAACAAATGTCGTATTCAACGAAGTTTTTAATAATATTTAAATAAGAAAATAGTATTTTCATTTTAGTAACATATTATGATTTATACTTTTGTATATTTGTCGTAGATATAACTAATTTATTAACTATACTTTCAGACTTGAAATAAAATGTGTAACATGGAGCATAACATCATATGCCAATTATTTTTCTAATGAGGTTAGTAAAATACTTGGTTGTCGATAAATTTTCATTAGCCTTATAATATAAAGTTTAGTGTAAAATTGACATTCTACTATTACAGTTATATATATGTTCTTATTTTTTCATGTCTTTTTTTTTATAGCTCAAAAATATTATAGACTTCAAACTGTTTCATTTGCATTTTACTTGAATAAAGATAAAATAACATATTAAGTACGTTTATTATATAATGACGATGATAGTGTTATACTAAACTTGAGAAATTTATAATTATAAAATATTATTTTCGATTTACCATATCAAATTAAAATATAAACACGTGCATCGCACGAGTTTAACACTAGTTCAGATACAATTCCTATCCCTCTGTATAAAAATAAAATCTTAATAACAAAGACGAGGGAATTCTATGAAAGTAACTCAACAAATAACTTAACTCAAATAAAACTAATAATCATCCGCTGCTTTAAACTGAGTCTTCGAACTTGTGTCACTGAAAGGGTGGAAGATTTTGGGGGTGAGAACAAACCACGCGTTCTCAGTAGGGAATGAGAATGCCGTAAGAGTAATGAAATAAAATGCAAATAATTAACTTTACTCAATAAAACTATATTTTTATCAAATTTTTTGAAAATACTTTTTACTATTACTTTATATAATTAATTACCTTCTTTAAATTTTTTGAACTTAAGACAAATCTCAATTACAACCTCAGTTCTTAGTCACCTCAATACACAAAATAATAGCACAGGAAACAGATCAACACACAAACAAATAGCAATAAGACAAACAGCACAATCACAGAGAGAAAAGATAAGTAAACACAATCAAATGCAAATGTGCAAACAATGATGATGCATGTCTAATCCTATCGCAAGTAATGAGCTCATTTGTCGGTTTCGTCCCGCACCCAACGCAATCCGACTCGCAAGTCAGATAAGGTATTCCAGCGGCATAACCTCTGCAAGTTTTTACTTCTTGCATGTGCTGATTCTCCAGCTAAAACATGTGTCACTTTCTCCTGAAAGCCATTCCATACACATGGGTATTCCCGTACAATTACTCACACATAAAGCCCACGACTTAACATTTTCACATCAACACTATAACTATTTACTTTCCGTCACCCTTTTGTGACCTTTTAATCATTTCATAATCACACGTACCGGTTTGTCTTCTCTTTTTCTTTTAAAACCAAAACCAATCCCCCTTTTTATTTTTAACACAATTTTTTTAACATTTTCCAAAATGTCGCCAAATGAAATCATTCAATAAAAACTCAATTAGTTTTGAAGTTCACTAAAACTCCTCCAAATAAAATCTTTGAGTCAAATTCAAAACATAAGCCCTTTTCATATGTAAATCAAACTTTAAACATAATACTTTTCTTAAATAGTTTAAAATCGTAAAATAATTCTTTTCTAAATAAATCGAAGATCAAATAATACAGTTTCTCAAATCCAATCTTTTTTTTCAAATAAAATTTCGACAGCATTTTCCCTAAATCTCGGACTTTACCACCCTTTTCGGGTCCCAACCGAACCATTCTCAACCTCTTTTCAAACATTTCCAAAATCAGAAATTATTTTCAAATCTTAGTTCAATACCAACAAATCAAACCGACTTTCCAACTTAACAATCAAAATTCTCAGCATTCCTAAACAATCAAAATGCAATTCAAACTTATCATTCAGTCATTCCAAATAATTATAAATTATTTGCAAATATTCACTAAACTTCCATGGCATTCATAAATTAAAACAGTTAATTTCAACATGAAATCCCCTACCTTCGTATAAAATCAGAATCAACGAAAATTTTGTAAAAACTTTTTGACCGAGCTACGAAAGAAAAAAATGTCAGAAGTCGTCTGTGCCTCATAGAACTCTAATTGGTCGAACTCAAGGAGAAGAAGAGCTACGTCACCGTCAACTTCTACTGGACAAAAATAACACCAACGTATAGAGAAAGAGGATACGAACACTTTTATCGAATTAGATTTTTTATTGGAATTACAAATCGTAAGAAATAAAGTCAGAAGTTCAGAGATTCCATGGTTTCTCAATCTCTTTTTCTCACGGCCTTTCTTTCCTTTTCTTATGTTTCGGTCATGAATGAGAAGAAATGAAGAAGATTAAGGATAATAGTGATTTGTGGTGGTTAAGGTTGCGTTAGGTGTCAAGGTTTGATATATACGTATTGCATTAAAGCCACGTTTCATGATTATAAGGGAATGGTTATATGTATTAAAGGGTTACAAGCCACGTTCCCTATAATGAATTAATGATGATAATGAATTATTATAAGTGAATATATATATATAACGAATCTTTAAAGTCTACCAAATAAATCAATTTATAGAGTTCAATCCTTATATATTTACTAAAATTATAATTTATGCTTCATGTAATATTAAATTTATGTAAAACTATATTCTTTTATGAACTACATATTATTTTTGTGGTAAAAAAAATATAAGTTTCTTGTAAAATTATTTTTTCTCCTGAAGAAAGTTATTGCCTAGTTTAGAAAACTGTAAATATAAGCATACATACTAATCATAATCATATATGATAAACTTAAAATGTTAATGCACTCGTTACAAAATAACAGGTACTTCAATATATACATAGATATAAGTTGTAACTAAGGTCAGCATCAAAGTCTTTAACTCTGCTTACAAATGTTTATAGGTTGATAATAACAATTACAACTCTAAGATAAAAGTGATAGTATTCCAATCAAAAAATTCTGACAATAATGAAAAAGCATAAAGGCAATGTATTTGACTCGATGAAGGCTCTGTTGGAATGGAAGTGTTATTTAGATTATTTTTTTATTAAGAGTAGATATAGGTTTATTTGTTATAATTTTTTTAGTAGAAGTATATTAAGAGTATATAGTATATAAAGTGTAATATATTTTAAGAGATTTTTTTTAAAAATAAGTTCTTCTAGATTATAACTTATTTATATTTATATTTTAAAAAATATGGGTAGTTACAAGTAATAACAAAATACAACCATAAGGTCCACCAAATAAATCAATTTACAGAGTTCAATCCTTATATATTTTCAGGTACTAAAATTATAATTTATGCTTCATGTAATATTAAATTTATGTAAAACTATATTCTTTTATGAACTACATATTATTTTTGTGGTAAAAAGAATACAAGTTTTTAGTAAAATTATTTTTTCTCCTGAAGAAAATTGTTGCCTAGTTTAGAAAAAGGATAAGTATTGTTTTCGTCCGTAACGTTGAGGGTTAGAATCAAAACCGTCTCCAACATAATTTTGGATTTAGAATCATCTTTAACGTTTTTTTCGTATTAAAAATGTTAGTTTAACTTCTTCTAAACAAAAATGCCCTCCACTACCATTCATTATACCACTTCATAACTTCTTCAAAGTTAAGATTTGAGCACCAGTGATACAAAATCTGAAGCTATTTTGTGAAGTCATGATATGAATTGGAATCACATAAGCCCATTTAATTACCCAAAAAAATTGAGATCAATTTAATTGGAATCACTTGCATGCGAGTCACCAAGAACAGAACTCAATTTAAAACAAATGACCTGGTAAAATACCTTCCAACTTGTGCTCTATTCTTGGTAGCCATAGATGCACCCAAGTGTGCATAGGAATGGTCTCTCCATGTAGTTTCCAAGTATCTGCGGCATCTGACAATTTTGGCAAGATTATATTGTCCAATATTGCAGTGAGGACTGAAGGAGGAAGCAACTTCTCCTATAAATCAAGAAATCGTAGCATTGGCTCAGGATTCCGTGCTCATATCATAAACCTTCTTGAAAATGCTCCTTGATTTTATTTCTGATTAAAAGCAAGAAAGCAGAAACAGAAACAGAATCGAGAATCCAGAAGCAAGAAGCAAGAAGTAGAAGCAAAAAGCAAGAAGCAGAAGCAAGAAGCAAAATCAGGAAAGCAAGAAAGCAGAAAAAATATCAAAAAGCGATTCCCAACGGCAACAGCCACGACGACAGCGACGGCAGCTCCAAACTTCGCCGGCGCCGTCCCCCTCCCCCCCCCTTTCTCCAAATAGAAGTAATTTAGAAATAAAATTAAAAATTTTATTAAAAATGACGATTTTAATACGAAAAAAAAAAAACGTTAAGGATAATTCTAAACTTAAGATTACATTGGGACGATTTCGATTCTGACCATCAACATTAACGACCAAAATAATACTTATCCCTTTAGAAAATTGTAAATATAAGCATACATACTAATCATAATCATATATAATAAACTTAAAATGTTAATGCACTCGTTACATAATAACAGGCACTTCAATACATACATAGATGTAAGTTGTAACTAAGGTCAGCATCAAAGCCTCTAACTCTACTTAGAAATGTTTATAGGTTGATAATAGCAATTACAACCCTAAGATAAAAATGATAGTATTCCAATCAAAAGATTTTCACAATAATGAAAGAGCATAAAGGTAATGTATTTGACACGATGAAGACTTTGTTAGAATGGAAGTATTACATAGATTATTTTTTTATTAATAGTAGATATAAGTTTATTTGTTATAATTTTTTTAGTAAAAATATATTAGGAGTACATAGTATATAAAGTGTAATTTATTTTAAGAGATTTTTTTTAAAAATAAGTTCTTCTCATTATTGAAAAGAATGAAAAATCTCTTCAAAAAAATATCTGTTGACTTATTTCACTTTATATACTATGTACTTTTTATGTACTTCCACTAAAAAAATTACAACAAATAAACTTATATCTACTATTGATAAAAAAATAATATAGATAACATGGTGTTGACACCAATGATAATAACTTATTTTTTTTCCATTTTTTAATTCTTTTTAGTCTATCAAACCATCAACATCACAACTTAAACAACTCAGAATATACAATTTTTTTCCGAGAAGTATAATTCTAATTTGTATACGGAGAGTAGGGTGGCAAAGCGGGCTGGCCCGCCTAGGCCCGCCAACTAAAATGGGTTCAAAATATTAGCTCGTCCCGCTTTATGACGGATTGGCGGGTTGGCGGGTTAACCCGCTTGACTCGACCCGGCGGACCGGCCCGCCCTGCCCCGCCAAAACCCGCCAATTTGGCAGTGCGAGTTTGGCAAATTTTTTTAATTTGGCGGGCTCCAAATCATAGCCAAACCCGCCTTTTATAGCGGATTTAGCAGATCGGCCCGACAGGCTCGACCCATTTTGCCACCCCTAATCGGAGAGAATTAAACAGAAAAATTAGAAATAAGAATGACATACCTCAATGAATGTGTAACCATCACCATATCTGAATGGAATTGTTTTTGGAAAGCAACTTGAAAGCAAGCAATTCATAAGAAGGCTGCAGTGAGCTTTACTATTTTGAAATGAACATACTTTTAAACTCGGAATGTTTGATACTTGGAAGAGTAGAAGAAACTTGAAATTCATGCAGATATGTATAATCTTACACAATTCAGGGTACATAAAATCAAATAAGCACATATCAAATTTACTTAAATAATAAAAATGCTTAGTAAAATAATGAATTTAAACGTTTATATAATATAAATAAAAATATATAGTAAAACAAT
>NC_029793.2:6268834-6281345 GCF_000816755.2 Arachis ipaensis | reverse complement strand
ATAAATATTTTAATTAAGTTTATTATAAATTTTTAATAATTCAAATTAATAACTAAAGTAATAAATATATGTTTAATAACTTAAATATAAAAAAAAAAAACTAAACAAACATTTAACTAACAAATTCATTTTAAAGTATGCCTAATATTAGATCTTATTATTTAAATTCTTCCTAACAATATATTCATTTGCCTAATATATACTGTATATTACTTAATACTCTAGAATACAAAATTATTTATTCACAATTTTATTACATTAGTAGAAATGGATAATACATGGTAATAACAAAAATAATTTTTAGGGAGTATATGACAGGTTGACAGTGCTACGAATCAAAGAGTGTAGGTATCATTTTGGATGGATTTTATACATTGAATTATTCTGTCTTTTTTTTTTTTAATAAAAACTACTATTTTAATTTTAAATGTAGGAGTTAACTTCTAACACTGTAGATGACTAGATGTTATATTTTAATTTTAAAAATTTTCAAATGAGTTTAATATTATTTTGAAGTTAAATTTAATACGAACAATTAGTATATTTGAGAATAATCATATTTAACAATATAACAATATTGAATCTATTAAAACTTTTTGAGATGACGTATATTTAAATTATTTTCGTAGAATTTATCCAAACTTTAAGAGCAAAAATAATTCTTGAACCAAATTACACTTGAAACCGAAATAATTTGTTGCCCTTTCTATTATTATTAATTTGTTGTATTGAGTGAACAAATAGTCTAAGCCAAGAGTAGTAGGAAAATTCAAATTAAAGTGATTGCATTTGGAATTCTTATTCCTATATGGTATTAAAAGGGAAGAGTGTGGGCCAACTACATTGATCTAGTTGTCATATAGTCTGGTTTAAAATAATTAATAACTTTAAATCGGCATATATTAGTTAACTTTTTTTTTAATTTAACAAAAAACCTAAGGACATTAGTTTTTTTGCATACCTCCGATACTCAGAGTTATTAATTTATTATTAGTATTTTTGTCCATTGACAAGAGACAAACTTTTAAATAGAACTCTCTGATCCACTATAAATTAGTCCTTAATTTGTCAGATTAAGGGATATACCATAAAAAACAAAAAAAAGAAAAACTTCTGTCTGGTGTTTTGTAGGAAATATATATCCAACCTTTCCTGCATACATCATTTAGTCACTGTTGCTAACGTTCGAAAGCAAGTCAATATCATACCAACAAAAATCTTTGAAATCAAGTATAAATTTTGAAGTTCTTAATAAATCGATTAATCAAATGCATGGTACTTTTGAAAAGCAGCATGCCAACTATATATATAATCTCAACATTCTCAAGGTTTTCGATCACTGAAAGATTGTTTTGGTCTCAGGTTCAAAAGTGGCATTAGTGATTGCAAAAGACCCAAATAATAATAATAATAATAAATTTGTGAAAAAATAGAAAAAGAATAGATGAAGAAATTTTATTGATTGTTGATTGATTGAATTGTACTAAAGTGTGTTGTAAATTATGAGAGTAAAATTAAATATATATAGAACATTGTCCTATGAAAGATAAAAGCAAATATAAGATAATAAAGACTAAAATTGTAATTGAATTTATGTATTCTGTTGGGCTGAATTTGTGACTATGAGACTTCCTTATTGTTGTCATGAGCTAAAGTAGAAGAGTAGTTTAATACGCCCCCGCAAGCTGGTGGATGGAAGATGTCAATAATCCACAACTTGAATAAGTTTCGATGAAATTGTTGAGGAAAACGCGTCTGACGTGGTGACGCGGAGGAAGATGCGTGCGGCGGAGCTTGAGCTGCTGGCGGCAAAAAGATAAAAGGAGATGCTTTGCTTGAGCAGCGATCTTCAAAAAATGCGTGCGGCGGAGCTTGAGCTGCCGACGGCAAAAATATAAAAGATGCTGTGTTTGAGCAGCGATCTTAAAAAAAAAATGCGTGCGGCGGAGCTTGAATTGCCAACGGCAAAAATATAAAAGGGGATGCTGTGCTTGAACAGCGATCTTCAAAAAAATGCGTGCGGCGGAGCTTGAGCTACCGGCGGCAAAAAATATAAAAGGAGATGCTGTGCTTGAGCAGCAATTAAAATTATAATTGAATTTGTGAAATCTGATGGGCTGAATTTGTGGGCCATGAGACTTCGTCAAAAGAAAAATGAAAAAATAAAAAAAATAAGTGCGTAGAGCGCAATAAGATTGATCTTTAGAAGGCGCGTATGGCGCAATAAGAGTGGTTTTCAAAGGGCGCGTAGAGCGCGATAAGAAAGAGAGCGCGTAGAGCGCGATAAGAAAGAGGGCGCATAGAGCGTAATAAGAGTGCAGATGGAACTGCTTGAAGAAAGGAAGTGCAGACGGAATTGTTGGTAAAGAACCGGGATAACTAAAACTGTGGTAGGATTTTCACTTGGATGCATATAACTAAATCTATGATTATATTATTTATTGTGGGAGGAGGTTGAAAAAGAAGCATGGTAATTTTTCACCGAAAAGATGATAACTTATATATCCTCCTCAAAGAGGATACCATGGCTCTGATACCATGATAAAATTGTGAAAAAATAGGAAAAGAATAGATGAAGAAATTTTTATTGATTGTTAATTGATTAAATTGTACTGAAGTGTATTGTCAACTATGAGGGTAAAACTAAATATATATATAGAACATTGTCGTATGAAAGATAAAAGCAAATAAAGATAAGATAAGAACAACTAAAGATAAGATAAAGATAAGATAATAAAAACTAAAATTGTAATTGAATTTATGTATTCTATTGGGTTAAATTTGTGGCCACGAGACTTCTTTATTGTTGTCATGGGCTAAAATAGAAGAGTAGTTTAATATATTTTTTTTATTTATAAAATTTTCTTAAGATTCATAGAGTATCAAAGAAGAATAACGAGACAAAAACAAACCTAAACCAATAATAAACAGTGAATCAAACAAATAGAAAAGATAAGAATATTTATAGAATCCTAAACTTGAGAATCTGGCGCAGCAATTTTGTTCTTTTGAAAAGAGGACTTGACGAATTTGTTCCAATAAGGATGATTCTCCCACACAAGAGAAATTTCTTCAATGGGAACACCTTTTGTCTCTGGCAAGAACTTGTAGATAAAGATACTCATAACAATCACAAAGAATGCAAAGAAGATGAAGAGCCCGAACTTCAAATGGCACAACATCGAAGTGAAAACTTGGACAATGGCAAAGGTGAAGATCATGTTAACCGAAACGTTGACGCTCTGAGCTGCCGATCGAACTTCAAGCGGGAATATTTCACTAGGTACCAACCATCCTAGTGGACCCCACGACCATGCAAATCCTGCCACGTAGACACATATGAATACCACAATAGTTAAGGCAAACCACTTGGGAAGAACTCCAGGGTTTCCATTTGTTCCAAATTTGCTACCTATTGCAGCTGCGATCACAAGCTGACAGATAAACATTTGAGCACCACCTTCGAGAAAAAGCTTTCGTCTGCCAACCTTGTCAACGGTAAAGATGGAAACAAGGGTGGCAAGGGCGTTACAACCTCCGGTAATCATGGCAGACATAAGAGAAGCAGCTCCACCAAAGCCAATAGTTTTGAACAGAACAGGAGCATAGAATGTGATGACATTCATGCCAGTGAGTTATTGGAAGAAGGGAATGGCTATGGCCATGGTGAGGTGAGCCCTGTACTCACTTTTGAGCAAAGAAGACCAAGGATGCTTGACCTGTTTGGAGGCTTCACTGGCAGCAACAAGATCCTTAAACTCCTCGTCAACATCATTGGTTCCACGAATCTTGATTAGTTCCTCCTTGGCCTTCTCAGCTTGTCCACGCTCGATCAACGAGTTTGGAGAGTCAGGAAGAAACATTGCACCGATGATGATCATTATTGCAGGGACTCCTGCCAAACCTAAGCTATAGCGCCACCCTTCGCCGTTCTCCATCTTGGCAAAAAGGTAGTTCAGAATATTCGCAACAAAAATGCCAATGGTGATTGCCAATTGAAACAACATGTTAAGTGCTCCTCTGTATTTGTATGGAGCAACCTCGGACACGTAGATCGGCACAGACTGATTGGCGCATCCGATTCCAAAACCTAGCAACATGCGGCCAACAATAAGCATCCAAACTTGTTGGGCGAAGCCGTTCAAAGCTGCACTGGCGAGAAAGAGAACACCACCGGAGATTATGGTGAGGCGCCTACCGAAGGCTCGAGTTACCTTGGATGCAAAGATTGAGGCCACAAGAGCAGCCAAATAGAGAGACGAAGTGAAGAGTGTGAGCACTTGGCTATCAAATTTACAATATTGGTTATCAGTGGGCTTAATGTTGTGCTCCTTTGCATACACATCAGGGAAGAATTTCTTCAGAAAAGGATTCATAGAGGTGACTCCACCTGAAATGCCTAAGTCATATCCAAAGATAAGACCTCCAAATGCAGCGGTGACACATGTTATGAAGACTCTGAAAGTGAGTTTTCCGGGATAGTTCTTTTCGGAAGACCCCTTCTCTATGAAACCACCTGCCATTATTGTACTAGCTAACACAAGCAATCAGTCAAAACAGATACCACGATAAAATTGTGAAAAAATAGGAAAAGAATAGATGAAGAAATTTTTATTGATTGTTGATTGATTGAATTGTACTGAAGTGTGTTGTAAAGTATGAGGGTAAAACTAAATATATATAGAACATTGTTCTATGAAAGATAAAAACAAATAAATATAAGATAAGAACAACTAAAGATAAGATAAAAATAAGATAATAAAGACTAAAATTGTAATTGAATTTATGTATTCTGTTGGGCTGAATTTATGGCCACGAGACTTCTTTATTATTGTCATGGGCTAAGGTAGAAGAGTAGTTTAATAAGGCGCGTGAAACATACGTACCATAAGAAGCGCATTTTAGGGATTAGAAATTTTCGGCAATTGCAGAACTTGTATAGTGAAAAGGCTTGTATGTAGAGATTAATACTTACTTTTACACGAGATAAGGAAAACGATAGGGTTGAATACTAAATATACTGTATCTACTTTTTATTATAATTAATTAACAAGGCAAAAAAATGAGCTTTGTAGACTTAATACAAATATCTTTTTCATGGATGTAAGGCCTATTAAAGACTAGATGAAGTTAAGCACTAAAATAAATGCATAAGCTTGCACATCTAAGAAAGCAGCAACACCTGAGTTTTAATTCAAATAAGGAATATATTCCGCAACACGGGATTCTGGCAATGCATCTAACATGGCCTTAAGATCTTTAACATTTTCGAAAGGCCTTTCCGAATGTGTGACCTTCACAACCTTCAAGCCATGCCAACAACACTTGTTGAGCCTTGAATGGAGATAGCACCCACACCTCTCTCTCTCTCCATTAGCATCTCATAGAAAAACTGTTGTTTTTGTGAAATAACATAATAAATTTAGAGGCTCCATGACATTTTTATGTATGTTGATAGGTACTGATATTATGAAGCGCTCAACAAATGAAACTCGCTATTACAATGAAAGTAAAGTTGTAAAATAAAACAGAAAATTGGGAGACAATGACATACCACAATGAATGCCTTCATATTAAAATAGGAATCCAAGCTGAATGAAATAGTTTTCGGGAAGCAACTTGAAAGCAACCAATTCATCAGGGGAAAATAGTGAGCTTCATCATTCATACGAAAACGTAATAATTGAACGTGTTTAATACTTGGAGGAGGTGCTGAAACTTGCAATACACCCAGGCTTTCTCTACTCTGCATAATTCAGGGTACAAACAGACAAATATATAAACAGAATTGGAAAATATGCAAGCCGAATGAACGAATCAAACAGAAAGTGTATACTTACTGAATATGGCTCACGGATAAAAAGGGACAGAGACGCCAAAACCTTTTGAGGTTTAATGTTTTGGAGAAATTCCCTCAAGCTATAAAGATGCCAATTATTCATACCGAAATGAACATTGAGTTCCAGTTGATTAGAAATTCTCATAAAAGATATGGCAGGTATATCTTTCATCCTCAAACCTAGAGCAATATGCAACATCAAAGTCTCAAGGAAAGGATTCCTATAAAACTGTTCAAGTAACCACTTGTTTGGGCTCCTTAAAGACCACAAGTTAAATGCAAGCATCTCAAATTTGTGCAACTATCCAAATTCAGCTTGAAAGGCGTATGCATATGAAGAGCATGATAACATAAGTTCTCAAGATTCGGAGAATCAACATATACCTCTTTATTCTGTGAATATAAGCTCCTTCAGCTTTTGTAGACCATGCAAGCTTAACGATTTCACCGGATCTCCTATGCTTAGTGGGTTATCTACCTTACATAAATGAAGATCTAAATATTTAATCAGAGGAAAATGTGAAATGAAATGCTCCATAACTCCTTCACCTCCAAAAAGTATATGACCAAACACAATGTTTTCATTGAGAAAAACTCAAGGGAATGGTTTAAGAATGCTGGGTCTAGTCTGATTTCACCACTCAACACCAACTTAGTAAGTGACTTGGCTTTAGTGAGACAAATTGGAAGGTTATACGGTTTGCCCAAAAAGTCACCAGTGTGGTGAAGCTCCAGTACTTCAACACCACTTTCCCTAGCCATCTGTATCCACTGATCAACATGGGGCGCACTTGCCTATGGTCTAACATATATTTCAAATCGAGCTTAAGTTCTTTGATCGCTAAGCCTTGGTCACAGAGCCTCGCCAATCTTTTCCTGACATAATCAATGAAATGTCCAATTTGCTAAGCCAGAGAGAATTACTTGGAGGTAATGCTAAATCATGCAAACTAAAAAAATTCTCGCTGCACACAGATAATATGGGAAACGAAAACCATGTTTCTCTCTATGACTTTGACAAAACACTAGTTTTAGCAGCATCTTATCTGGCAACCTTCCGAGGATGTCATGAAGTATAACTTTTGGCAGACCGGATATTCGGTCCATTTCTTCTCAAACTACAGTTGTGTCCCTGAATGAGAGTATAACATCATAAGCCTTAGTAACGGAAGGATCTAAAGTCTAAACACCTCAAAATAAATGGGAACTCAGAACTTTACAGGAACGAGCATTTTCATATTAAACTAAAAATAAATAAATATAAAGCTCATAAAGTTTTCAGCATCACCCAAAATGTTGTGGCATGTAGACGGTAGTTTAAGTGTTTAACCGAACCCTATGTAAAATTTTCAGAAAATAAACTTCAAGGACTTAAAGGGTAAAAAAAGGATCTACAAACAGAATGAAACAAAGCTATGCTTAAAATTGTTAAGATTACAGATTTGAGGAAAGAGCATTTACCGAAGAAACTTTGCGGCTTCGTTTAGTCTTTCTCCAACTCTATTGTTGAGGACTCTTCGATACGCTAATGATCTAATCCCTCTTCTACAAATAATAATCATTCGAATTCCGCTGGAACCAATAGAGTATTTGTATAACGTATACAATGAATTATTTATTTGGTCCAATATGAAGTAAAAAATGAATATTTGGGATAAAATACTACTAAGTTCTCAAACACAATACGTTTATACTATTCGGAATAACTATGTGGGTACCAGGATAATAAACATCTAACTGAATCGAACATCTCTAAACCCCCAATTGTATACATTATATACATATTCCATTGGCTCCCTATACTTCCTCTAATTATTATCATAATCAGTTAACATAATCTATAACAATATATAATGGGAAAACCTGTTTTGGTGTCCAAAACTTTTTTTCATTTTTATCCTTCCTAATAACCTACCTCACGTCAGTTACTCCGCGTTATAATACTCTTACTACCTCATCTTCATTCACGTTCTCATTTTATAAATCCACGTAACTTCTATAATAATGATCTCTTTCTTTCCTTATTCTCTCTCACTTCACTATTGCTGTTACTAGAAAAACTTCCTTCGTTTCTCGTCCATTTTTTCTTTGTTTTGATTAATTACAGTTGACAGGATACCAATGGAAGTGGTTGACCGACTTGACAAGACTATGTCAGACGACGAAGACAAAATATGAGCTAAGAAAAGAAGCAGGAACACCTCGCCAAAAGACGTGACAGTTAAGTTATACATCCCTTTAATAAATTTATATAATTAGTATATCATTTAATATGAATTATCTTTTACAATATATTTTCATGTTAATAACAAATTTATTCAATACTCATAATAACATGGTCCAAGTAACAGACCGAATGATCCAAATATAGGTAAGAATCTTCTATATTTATTTAATTAATAATAATTTATTTCTTAGGCTTTGATTCGGTAAACCTTCCATAATTGTCCTAAATAATATTGTTATAGATATTATTATAATATCTTAATGTACTTTAAATTAAATATTTATAACAATATATGAAGGTTATTAATCTTATTGATAAATAGTGTTTAATATAATTGTCTTAAGCCAATGAGTTATAGTTCAAATAGCATAGTTTTTCCATACTCAATTAAGAGGTTGCGGGTTCGAGTCTCCTATCTTTGGTAAAATATATATATAATTGTCTTAAAATTTGGTCAAAAATATAATTATTAGTTAATTTTTTTTTGTTCTTTGTACAGTTACTTTTTTTATTCTACACATAACTTCTACTCATGTTGTCTTTTTTTTCTATTCTATGGAATACATGTAGTACTCTCTACCTATCTTTATTTCACTTCATTAAAAAAAAATAATGATAAATATGTGTATGGAGAATAGTAAAAAATAATGAAAATTAAAATTAAAATTTTTTAAAAAATAATAGAACAAAATATGATTTAACATATTGAATATAAAATTAAAAAAATTAGCAATTAAAATTATGCAAGAAAGAGTTCTTTAAATTTAAATTTTTATATCTGCTTCAAATTAAATAAGATTAAAAAAATAAGTAAATTTATAAATTTTTATAAATTTTTATTTTAATTATTACATATAATAAAAACATAATAATTTTAGTATCAAAAATAACAATATAAAAATTACAATTTTGTTTTGAAATTAAATGAAATTTTAAGAAAATCTTAATAATTTTATTAGTTAGAGACATAGAAGTTGATATATTAGATCTAGAGAAATATTAAGAATTAGTACAAATCAGTGTTAAGAATAGGAAAGATATTCAACAATAATATAATATTTTTATATTCAATTGTATATGTTAATAGTAGCTAAAATAGTAATGTCCATATAATATTACTCTTTTAAGAAGATATAAAATATATGATATTATTTTTTTATAATTGTTGGCAAATTTTATAATTTGATTAACAAAAAATCTGAATACGTGATATCTTAAATTTTGTCTGAAAGCAATAAAATATGACTTAACAAGTAAGTCTGACAAATAATAAGGATCTATATAATAGGTATATATCTAGATATCTAAATCAAAGAAGAAAAAAAATTCCTTTAGCAAATTCTTAATAACTCAAAAGTTAACGCAATGGTAGTTATGGATCAAAGTGATAAATAAAGATGAGAGTTGGAATAATGGTACAGTGATAATTAATTTCAATTGGGATGAATAGAAGAAGAAGAAGAAAAAAACAAGGCAGCATAATAATAATGATGAGACAAAGAATAATGGATCATATGATGAGATAATATAATCAAAATAAAAATTAATAATTTTAAAAAATAATAAAATTAAAGATAATTAAAGAAGTTCAAGATAAGATTGAAGAAATATATTTTTTATCTATTAGAATTATGGATGGAGATAAAAAATGTTTTGGATATAAATTTTTAAATTTGCTTCTAATTAAATAGGATTGAAAAAATAAATAAATTTTCATCTCTCAAACTTTAGGTGACTATTATATGGTTTTCCCTAGGTTTAATTTAATTAGGGGTAAAATAATTATTTTATGAATGGGATTAAATTGGTGATTTTAAATTTAAGGGTAATTTCAAACTTGCCAAAACTTAATACTTATATAAAAGAGAGGAAGAGAAACTCAGCATCAACATTAAAGTTTTTAATTCTAATTAGGAATGTTCAAAGGTTGATAATAGCAAGATTACAGCTCTAAGCTAAAAGTGATAGTTTTCTCCTCAAAAGATCTCGCTGACGCATCTAGCATGGCCTTAAAGTCAGCGTTCTCATCAGTCATGAATGAACAAGAGATGCTGACAATCTTCAAGGCATGCCACCAACACTTTCTATCACCTGAACTGCAATAGCACTCTCCCTTTTCACTGCCCATCAGCTTCTCATAGAAGAACTGTTGTTTTTTTGCAAAATATGCGGTGGAATTAGAAAGAACATATTCATGAAAAAGCATAAAGATATGTATATTTGACATGTTGAAGACACTGCTGGAATGGAAGTACAATTCTAATTTGTAAATGGTAGAATTAAACAGAAAATCTGAAGATAATGAATGACATACCTCAATGAATGAGAAACGACGATGATATATGAATGAAATTGTTTTTGGGAAGCAATTTGAAAGCAAGTAATTCATAAGTAGCTGGCTATAGAGAGCTTCACTGTCTGGAGGTGAATATTCTCTCAACACCAAATGTTTGATACTTGGAGGAGTAGTGGAGGAAACTAGCAATGCAGGCATGTATGGATCATCATCCTACACAATTCAGGGTACATAAAATAAAATAGCCACATATCAATATGCATGAAGAAAGAACCAAGAAAGTAGCAAGTGAATACTTACAGGAAATGAATGTCCAATAGAGAGGGAAAGCGATGCCAAAATCACTTGTGGCATATTCCGGGTAAATTCCCTCAAGCTATAAAAGTGCCGAAAATCCACATTGGTAGAAATATTGACTTCAAGTTGATTAGAACTTCTCATAAAAGATATAACAGGTTTGTCATCACCACTATAGTCAAATAATAACAAATTTGGAGCATCAACATTGACCTTCTTCAACTTAGAGCAAAACCTTAACTGCAAGATCTTGAGTTGAGGACTCGAAATATTAATCCTCTCGGACATAGAGCAATTAAATAGTTTCAAGTTCTCAATAAAAGGAAACTTAGAAAACAGTTCAAGAAACCACTTGTCTGCAATAGCAGTGCAGCCAGTGCTCTTCAAATCAATTAATTGCAAACACCTTAAATTTGTGCAACTATCAAAATTCAGCTTGAACGGTGCATTGAGATCCCAAGCTTGATAGCATAGCTCCTCAAGATTTGGAGAATCAATATGTACTTCTGGTATTCCTTCAACATCAACTTTCTTGAGCTTTTGTAAACTCTGCAGGGATAATGATTCCACCTTTTCAATCCTGTCCGCTGGAAGATGTTCTGTACTTAGATGGTTATATATGTTCTAGTACTTGGACGCCACTTTCACAGACCATCTGTATCCACTGATCAACATGGTGGGACACATGCGTAAGGTCGTCTAAATTTTGCAAATCAAGCTTAAATTTTTATATTGCTAAGCCTTGGTCACGTAGCCTCAGCAATCTTTTTGTAACATAGTTAATGAGAATGTCCAATTTCCTGAACCTTTGTCTATTTCCTGTGGGTACATCATCTTCAGAGAAAAAATCCTCGCTGCAAACAGATAGATTGGGAAATGAAAACCATGTGTCATTCCACGCCTTTGACAAAACACTAGTCTTGGCAGCATCTTTGTCTGGCAGCCTTACAAGAATGTCATGAAGTATAATTTTCGGCAGAGCAGAGAACCGGTCCATTTTTTTCTCAACTGCAGTATTGGGAGCAAGTATGATATCATAAATAGACACCACACAAAATATAATAGTAAATCATGCTTAAAGAGCAAACGAAAAACACATATTAACCAAATTGATTCATTTGGGAACAACGGGGGTCTAGGGTTACGAATGAGTTTTTGAACATGGCAATTCGAACATAATTTGAACAGCTATTTTTCAAACAGTGCTTGCCCACATGAACCAAACTAATGTGATACTACTTTCATTCATTCAACAACCTCACTAAGAGGGGAAAAAAAAGATAAAGCAGCAAGGACATAAGACTTACAATCTCCGAAAAATGAGGGTTGTAGCCTTTTGAAAACACGTCTAGCCGTCTAGGGTTAGCGTATCAGCCTTGCAGTTTCAGTGTGTTAGAAGGAGAGTGAGAATGAGAAAGAAATTGAATCATACACCATTAATAGAGAGAGACAGGGACGCGTCATGCAGGCAGGGGATCTTGCCGTTTCGGTATTCCAAGCAAGTCTTCACTTAATAATAATAATGAGAGTAAATGACCATTAAATCTAAAAAAAAAGTTGGCTTTGGATTAATTAATTTTTAAACCAAAAAAAAATATCAATTAAGTCCTTTAAAATAGTAAACCGTAGATATATATATTTTTTTATAAGTGAATAATGTAAAATAAAATTGAATTATTCATATATTTTGATATTTAGAGTGGTATATATTTTATTATTGTCACATGAGTATAAAAATAATGTAATTTTAAATAGTGAAATATTTATTATCTTTTAAATTTTTATATAACATTTATCAACTGCTCTCTATTTAAAAAAGAAAAATAATATCATTATAAAATTTTATTTGTGG
>NC_029793.2:6262253-6268796 GCF_000816755.2 Arachis ipaensis | reverse complement strand
TTACTTTTTGAGTTTTTTTATATTTTTTATTAATTGCTCTCTGTTTATTACAATCTTATTCAAATAAGTGAAGTTTCAGACTTTCAAGTTCAAAAATTATTATCTACATAACTATCTTTTATAAATATATAAATAGACACGTCAAAGAAATTAACCGTACATATAAATATCATTGTTAAATTTTAGTTGATAAATTCGTAGAAAGACATCATATGTCCACCATTTGCTATTATGGAATAGGGGTGTCTATGGATCGGGTGAAGTCGGATTTGTCTTGACCTGGACCCGGCCTTAAATAATGACTGGGTCTATTTTTTAGATCATTACCCGACTCTAAACCCAGTGAAATCATACTACTTTTGAATCACACTAAAACGGGATCTAAATCGGTGAAGTTCGGTCATTGATAAACTTTATGTCAAAAAATTATAATGCATTTATTTATAAAGAAGAAAAAATCATACTTGTTACCGAGAAGTTGATATCCATATTTGAACTTAAATTTATCCATAAATTATAATTTCGTATTTCTTTAATTTATTTTCTAATTCAACTAAGTGTGATTAAAAATAAAATAATAAATTTATAATTAATATAACATAATGTTTGAATTAATTTAAAACATATATATTTTTAGTCCTCTTATGGTGCACATGGGACCAACCGATCAAATGAAGTCGGGTTCGCCTTAATCCGAATCCGACTCTAAATAATGATCGAATGTATTTTTGAGACCCTTACTCAGTACTAAACTTAAAATCCCATCAAATTAGCTCCTAAAGTGTTTGGGTCCGAGCTAAGCCTTCAAATCGGACGGGGCTGATATATTTTTTAAAAACTAATTAGTTTGAAGTCAAAATCTTTAAGGACCTAATTGTCATCTTACTCTAATAATAATAACTAACTTGTTTATTTTGTGTCTATAATTTATTTTTATTATTTCATATTTTAATAAAAAAATTATGTACTAAGTTTTTTTCAATTCTCATTATATATAGAAAAAGTATATGACAAAAAAAATTGGAAATACATGACCATGTTGACAGTGTTAGGCTAAAAAATTTAAATATAAAAGTGAGATGTTAAATGTTTTTTAAAATTGTGGGATGCACACAAATCGGACCCTCCGATTTGTGTATCAAAAAATCAGCCGATCCGATTTTTATACATCTTATAAATTGGACGGTCCGATTTTAGCTTCTGACACTACAGCTGAATAAAACACTCATACACTCCATAACTACGTCCTACATCATTCTCCCTTCTATATTTAAATCAAAAAGTAATAGCGCTACGGGCTTCGTGTGTGTTTACCATTTTGATTTTTGAGTCGTTAACTCGTTATTATACCCTGAACCAGTGTAGCGATCCGTGCATTGCACGAACATGAGATGTATACATTGGACATGTGTTGTATTAAAAGATGAAGTTTATACAATGATATTGAGTTATTTACTTATTTTTAATACACCCAGCGTCGGGTAGTTGACAAAAATTTAATAATTATGCAACTAGTTTTATTATTTATTACTTTTTAGATTGAAAAGATCTTGATCTGTTAGTTGGATAATTAGCTTGTTAATTATAGAGATTAGTTTGTCATAGTCAGGTTAGTAAAATTAATTATTCTCACTTACATGTATGTATATATATGTGACAGCAGGATTTGTAATAGTTAAGAAAAGTAAATGAAAAATACTGAAGGCAGTCTTTGCCCCCAATTTTCTCTCTCTCGAATTATCTCTTTCACCTTCTACAATCTCCTTCTTTTTCTAATCAACAATTGATTCAGTCATGGACGCAGAACACAGCAGTTTTAACATGATCAGATAGTCCTTGGCGGTAGCAACTGAAATGGATACCATATTATCATATGTAACTGATCATCCAAGATTCTCGAATATTTTTTTATAAACAACATTTATTGTTGTCGTCGTAGACGTACTTGCATTATTATGCACCAAAACCCTTAGCCCCTTCTTACTGTTGATATGAACAACGCAACATATAATTGTGCATATATAAATATTGATTTCAGTAAGTACAAACCGACAATAATTAATGTTTAGCCTTGTGATTTTTTTATCGTCATGGCAAATGAAACTATGAGTGGAAATTGTCTTCGTTAAAATCTAAAAAGTAGAGTCGTTCATGCGTGGTATTAGAACTATTTGACCGGCCTTGTCTCCTATTAGCATCATGCACTCAATTATGTGATTATCCAATCTTCGTACCTGCAACCTTGTTCTATTACATAAGTCGTTGGACTGATCGATGTTGCGTAATAGCATAACTACTATCCCTTCTTTCAGTGTGAGTTGGTATTGTGGCAATTCAGAGCAATTAATTGCATCAAGGACGTCTGGTGTTAACATGTCTAACTCAGACTCCATTATTTCCCTCATCAATGCACAACATATCCGAGCTAAGATAAGTTTTCTCCTTACCACATAGTTGCTGCATAATGTATGTATTTACCTTGTTCACCACTCCCAACATTGGGGCTAGGATGGACCTATCTTTGAAGAATGCTTTGTTGTCAATGTTAGTCAACATGTCAAGATACACAAAGCTAGTTAATTTATGAAAAGCATCTATTGTACCATCAGTTAGTATGTCATTTGGGATTTCCACTTCAGATTCCTTGTTAGTGGAGTCTCCTAGCAACTATCTCCAAGTTGCAGTAGCCACTCTGCAAACATTCTGATATCATTTATATCTGAATCACAGATCTAATAGTAAGGCGCATGTTTTTTGTGAGTGTGAAAACATTACAATACTGCCACAAATAAGATGAGTTGATGGATGCATGAGTAAGGAATTGAGCTTGGTGTAAAGATGGTTAGGATTAATCGGAGAAAAGAATTTGCATTATAACCACCACAGTTAACAGGTTGATTGGGAAATTTGACATTTTGATCATCATTAGAGACACACAGAATGTCGTGAAACTTAATTGGCGATACTGAGTGATCGAATTTTTTGTTGTTGTCGAGTTGCTTGTAAACAAACTTGTCAACACATTGGTCTTCTAATCCAACTTCGTCCAATAAATTTTGCTCATCCTCCGTAAGAGGCACCCCATTGAGATCAATATTCAGAGGCTCTGCCATATAATGACACTTACATGCTTTTGTGGCACCCTTTGCTGGTTCAGTAGTTTGATTAGTAGTCGTCGCATGATTACCTTGTACTTTCTTTGCATGGTCCTGTCCAGGAAGATCTGACTTCTTTCTTTTTTGAGAAGTACATCTACCTTGGTATTGAGCTCTATTTAAAGGTTTGTCACTGGCCAATGGGTTCCTGCATGTACAAGGCAAAATTCGAACCCATGACACTTACTTAAATGGACTAGTAAACTAATTACTAGACCAACCCAACTTGATTTGTGATCCTTCACTTAATAACATAAAAAAACTCCATCGAAAAGGCATCTCGGCTTTAATGTTCCTCCAATGTGAAGGCGGTAGAGATGAACCAGATTAGGAAACCCGTCTACAATATAAGCAGTATTATACCCTCTTAATGATCCTGAGCTTAAGATGATTCCAATTAGAATCCATTATGTGCATGCATAGTGTGTGTTAAATTTTCTTTGTATTTCCTAAAGAATAGGCTTGGAATACCATGCATGATTTGTTAAACATAAATGCCAAAGATACAACATATTAATATAGCTGAAAGATGGTAAAAGATCTACCTGTATGTACATATTTATTGAAAAATGAAATACACCAGATTAAGACATAAATGAACCAAAGCAAGTCATTGAATGAAGGTTCTGATCAGTGTATACCACAAATGGGTCAATAGGGAGGTAAAGTAAAACACACGACATTGTTGATCAATGTCATGCACTCCATCACCAAGTTGCATTGTAGTTACTAAAAAAGGCTAAGTTGGAGTAAAGGACACAGCAAAAATGAGTAAATACAACAGTATATTTTGAGGTGGTGCATGCACATACAAATCTTATATAAATGGAACCCTAACACATATGATGCATGCACAAAATAAGTGCCATTAGTGAACTATATAAGAAGCAGTTTCTAAAAACTTATGGCATTTGACATTTTTAGTTGTGCTATACTGCTATGTAATGCAGGAGTCCTCCTTCATATTTTTGAGGTTTTTTAGAGTAAAAAAAGGACTGATTTTTGTATTTTTGGAAAGGGAAATGAAAAGTTGCTACAAATAAAAACCCAATATATAATCCTTTTGAATCCAATTAATATCACGATTAATTGCATGTATTATTTCTTCATGACTAATATCTAGTGCTATAATAATATTTTTAAATATGCATGATAGCAACACAATAGACACCAATTAAGCTTACTTAGTAGTAGAAAACATGGGAACATTGATTCAATATGCAGAACATATTGTGTAGAGGACACAATCCATAGACAAAACAAACGGAAGCTAAATGAGAATACTAGAGAACAATTAAACATGCTTTAATGAAAGACACCAATATGGGTGAATGGTTCATTTCTGGACGACCTTGACATACATAGTGGACTCATCAGAGGATGAGACAGTGAATCTCAAAAGGGTACCAGCTCTAAATCCAAGCATTTTTGCAAGTCTCTTCAACCCACTTGTCAAGTATAACTGCAAGGATGAGTGGAGTTGTTGTCAGTAGTGTAGGGTTGCGTATTTTTGTCAGGAAAACATGACTTTAAGTGCAGAATATATTTGTATCAGATAATGATACTATGAATTTATTAATTCAAAGTCCATTCTATAACAAAAGATGTGCTTTTCTTCCAATAGTTTAATGAAATTGGTTTAATTATTGTTGCTGCCACATATACTTATAGAAATACCTATTTCAACATGGTAAAATTAATAACACACATACAAAAGGCTCTAATTTACCAGTATAACAATAAAACGATTGCAAACAATGGTAGTAAAAGATGCGAATCTCGTGAATACGCTAGAAAGGGCCACTTTGTTATTGAATTAAAATTTAAAATCAACAAAGGCAAACGTGTATCATTGATGCCATATAAGCTTAACTTATAAATAAAGCATAGCAAAAGATTTTAATTAGGCAAAAGAAGGATCACAGATACACAAATTATTGCAACAAAGGTCTACCAAGAGAAAAACAAAGAAACTGGTTACAGACCGACACCTAAGACACAACTGAGCCTACGCTCGTACTCTTAGGGGTGGCCAACTTAGTAAGCATGAACTAATCATGCGGAGCCTTGGACAAAGTGGCATTGTCACCTTCTGTAACCTTCCTACATTTGGATGAGGATGAATTGGTAGAGTTTGGATAAACTTCAATCAGTTTCAATCAGTCCGCAACCTTTTTCCGATCCTAAACACAGAGACTTACAAATTTTCTAATCAGATTAACCAGAATTGGTTTCTTCTGTTTATGCATGTCTCTCTGCGCATCATTGGAGTGATTTAGGTTGTTGTTTTCTTTTTGACCCTCTACTCACCTACCAAATTAGTCTGCCCTTAGCCATGCTACCCATTCCGCTTCTTCCTCTCCTCCTTACGCCATATTTGTAAGATTTTTTGAGCAATCCTCTCGTATTTGAGTTGAAGGTCAATAATTTTGTTGTTGTTTCTCGAGATTCTCATCTTCCTCCTTAAGGGTTTTGTGATGTGTAGTAAGACTTGAATTTTTAAAATCCTCTCCTCCTTTCCTTTCATAGAGAATACAGCAACATTCATCACTTTTTTCAGTGTCTCTCCTACCCTTCTTCCCAATTCTTTAATTTTATATTGCTCTGGTAAACCCAACAGTTGTGTCCATATAGGAATATGAGAGAATTCTGCATCATTGATCAATAAATCTTCCCTCTATCATTTTAGATTTAGATTATAATTTTTGAAGAAAAATTAGAATTTGTTACCTCCGTAATCTAAATCACGGAAGTCTTCTAGTTGTCTGTATATTATGTTTAGAATAGTCTCTAATATACCTACACTGAATGATGTGTCTGCTAGTAATCTTCTAATCAAATTTTTAGTACATGAAGATGAATCTAATCTCTTTTTGATATCTTCATCAACAAAAACTATGATCCGTTTCTCCTATAATTCAATCTATCTTTTAACTGTTCCTGCGAGGCAGTAGAAACTGTCATTATGAATATCATTAACATTCTAGAGATTTTGACTAATAAAATAAGAATTTTTTGCAAATTCTAGCAGAATTTAAAAATCCTAGTAGCAGGGCACCTATATAAACTTTCACTAATTAATATGATAAGGAGAATGCTAGGTAAACAATGATAATTAATATAATAATTATTAGAACAATGATTAGAAGAATTGAAATTTGATAATGGATGCGGTGCATGCCATGTGAAATTTCCACAATGGAAGAAACCTTCTTTTCAAGTATAGTTATAGCCTTATAGGATAGGATTGCTTTGTCCTTCCTATGTTTTCTTTTCATAAAAAATAGTATGTATACGTATAAAATTAGTTATTACATATTTATGTATATATATATAATATTAGAAATCATTAGAATTTATTATTTTTGGTTATCAGTTAGTAGTTAGT
>NC_029793.2:6251389-6261929 GCF_000816755.2 Arachis ipaensis | reverse complement strand
CTTATATTCAACCATCTTACACCAATACGAGGATTGAGTTCTTCATCAAAAAACTCTCTAATTGAATATTCTCTTAATCCAATAATAAAAAAAGGGGTAAGTATGGTTTTGGTTCCAAAAGTTTAGCGCCAGAATTGAAATCGTCTCTCTTCTAATCTTTGATTTAAAATCGTCCTTAATGTTGCATTTCTATTTAACATCGTCCTTTATATTTTTTTCGGACATAAATGCCTTTTTCATCGTTAGGAGTTGTTAGAACAACAGTTTAATATAAAAAAAGGAAAAGCATTATAAATATATATGTAAACGAAAAAAAAAGGGCAAATTGGTTTGAATCTCCCACTACTGCAGATACCACCGTCGCGCACCTCGTGGAGGGAGAACGCCATGGCTGCCAAAAGCTCAATCTCGTCTCGAAGCAAATCTTCCTCGCATGGTAGGTTGCTACTTTGTTCCCATGGTGAGAGGCCGGTGCTGCGAACCTCGGGGACGAAGGAGAACTATGGGCGCAGATTTTGGGACTGTGTTTACTATGATATTTGTTTTTTCTTTTCTTTTCTTCTGAATTGAGCTATTTGGGTTGAGGATTGGAGAGTGAAGACGGTGATTCTGTGTAGGTGCATGAAGGCTGCAACTTCTTTCGTTGGTCAGAGCCAGAGACAGAGGTGGAAAACCTAGAAATTGCAAGAATAATGAGGAAGGTTGCCTCCCTGAAATCAAGGATGAAAGCGGCAGAGTGGAAGTTAATGGTCGTTGCTGTGTTAGGGTTTTTTGGGTGGGTTGGGTTCCTGTATTTGCTGCTACAGAATTTTTCTATGTCCAGGCCTAAGTGTGTAATTCCATTGAACCTGGTATGAAAAGGGTGTTTGGGTATGATGCTGTTGTTGTTGTTGGTAAATTGTGTTAGGAATGGTTTTGTTGAATGTGTTCTGTTGAAATGTGTTTTGTTGGTAAATTATTAGGTGACTTCCCTGAATGTGTTCTGTTGAAATGGCTTTCAACATGTATAAATGACAATTATGTAAGCATGGTTGGTTGTTGAAATGTGAGTATGATTTCTGGTTGGTAAATACCTGATTTCCATTACTGAGTAATTCCATAACAATATCACAAACTTGAGTCAAAGACAAGCTCAACTGAATATGGTAAATGTCATAGTAACATGCATAATAAAAAGTGTTTTACACCCAGAGGTAATCCCAAAAGGGTTGGCTGGTCCAATCCAGCAATTAAGTATAACACATAGATGCTCATAGGTAAAATATCACAAAAAAAAGGAGCTAACAAGTCATACTGACATTACCAGGAAGTTAACACAAACATAACTCAAAATAAGCCAACATGCACAAAATACAATCATGACAATAGGATGCTAAGTTTTTCATTTCCCTAAAGCAATCCCCATTTTCTTGGAGGCAACTTTGCCATTAACTTCAGTTTCTTTGGAAAAATGTGAGGTACTCCAGAAAGCCTGGCAGAGAAGTGACCAACAGGTTGGCTTGAGGATGTGGTAAGGGTAGGATGAGATGAAGGAAGAGTTCTGGTGGCTGGCTGTGATGAGGATGAAGGAGGTGCTAAACTTATTGGGCTGACAACCTTGTTCGGCTGTGGATCATGTTGGGTTGAGCAGTTGGGCTTAGTAGTTCCCTTGGGCCTGTCTCTAGGCCTTTATGGCTGTGCTGCATTGTTGGATTGGGCTGAAGTTGGTAGGTGTGTTGCTGAAACAGCTTTCCTCTTGACAGATTGCTTGGGAATGGGCTGAGAAGAGGCAGTCTTCCTTCCTCCCTTGGCAGCTAGAGGGTTTGATTTGGTGTTTCCCTTCTGCTGCTTTCCTTTGTTCTTTGACTGTTGGGCCACACAAACATATACAAATTTACGATAACAATATTATGCTTATGACAGACCAAAGAATAGAAGGAAGACAAATAAAAAATCATACCAAGTCCTCAATAGGTTTAGGGCATCTGCTTTTGTTGTGTCCAACAGATCCACACATAGAGCACCTTTGTCTCTCTTCCTTCCTTGATAAGTGAGTGCAGCTGCTCTGTTCTTCATCTCCAGCAGCTGCTCTCCTCTTTTTCACTGGCCTGTGACTAGGCCTTCGATAGGAGGGAGGCATAACATCAGGGTGTGCTGTTCTCTCCTAAAGATCTACTCCATTCAAGGGCTGTATGATTGAGTCATAGCACCTCATGTACGCTTCTTTCTTATAACAGCCATCCACAAAAGGTTCTAACTCAAGTCCCTTGAACTTGATGCAACTAATAGCATGGATACAAGGTATGCTACTCATCTGCCACATTCTACATGAACATTCATGGGAGCCTAAGTCTACATCAAACTTGTCTAAACCGTTCACAACTTCATACTTCTGAGCTGCAGACCAGTATGGCCGCCACTCCCTAGCTGACCTAGATCTCTTCTCCAACCTGAATCTAATCCTAGGTAAGATTGTTCCTGAATAATTCTGTGCAAGTTCCCTATTTTTTGCCCACCTAGTCATTAGTTTAACCCTAATTTTCTTTAACATCGTAACTATAGGCTTCTCTCTAGCATCAACTATGGCAGAATTAAAGCTTTCAGACATGTTATTAATCAGTGTATCTACTTTAGAGTTATAAGTGAACCTAGATCTAGACCAATACCTAGGAGGGATAGCAATTAGGTACCTATAGGCTTCCTGATTCACAGCTTTCAACTCGGCCATGTGCCTCTCCCAATCCTTCCCGTGAGTCGCCTTAGCACACTTCCACATCAGTTTCTTCAATTGTAACCCTGGAAACCTTTTCCTGAAGTTGCTGTACAAGTGTCTCACACAGAACCGATTATCCACTCCTGGTATAACCTCTTGATATACTGGAAACAAACCCTGCACTCATGAAATCAAGGAGCTTGTAATTAGGGAGAATTGAATTGTTATAATTCATGTTGTAAAATTAGTGAAGTATGCTTACTTTCTGTTGGTCAGACATGAAAGTAGATCTTCTCATCTTCTCAAGCCCAACATCAGATGCAAGATGACTTAGAAACCAAGTCCATGAGTCCTTCGTCTCGGCCTCCACAACCCCATATGCAATCAGAAGCATTTGATCATTCGGATCCCAACCAATTGCAGTGAGCAGTTGTCCTCCCTGGGGTGTCTTCAAAAAGCAGCCATCTAGGCCAATGAAGGACCTGCAATGCTAGAAACTCTGCCTGCATGCTTCCAAGCACACACAGATCCTCTGAAAGATGAAGTAATTGGTCATGGATGATGCTGGTGCTTCATTATCAATATCTGGGGACCTCTGCACTTGTATGCGAACTGAGGATCCTGGATTTGCCCTCATTAGCTCCTGTCCATAGTCATAAATCCTTTTATACTGCTCTCGGAAGGTTCCCTGAATTTGATCAAGTGCAATCTGCTTGGTCTTACTTGCCAATGACTTAGTGACAGTCAAGTTCCACTTTTTTGTGGCTTCGAAACCAACTCCCTTATCTTCACCTTCGGATTTGCTTCAACCTTCTTCTTAAACGCCTTGCCGAGCCATTTCGAGTGTAAAATCTCCACCCTGTGTGCTTGTGTGCATGTGTATGTCAAGTTCATGCTGCGTAGCTGTCAAGTTTCCTCACCTCTGATTTTTGCAGCATACACCCAAAAAGGACAATCACCCGAACAAACAGCCCTAACCCTCTTCAAATCACACTTTCTAAATCTGATTGCCCTTGCGGTATGCACAGCATAAGCAGTCACAGTGTCCTTGAACTCCTCCCGAGATGCATATACTGTGCCAACTTCCCATTTGTATTGATTCATATATTTTTGAAACATGTGAACTGGAAACCTCAAACCCTTATGCTCCGAATCAGACCCATCAGCCCCAACCTGGTGATCCAAATCTAAGTCATCACTATTTCCTCCATCAGCATCTTCAAAGTCCTCATTTGCTACAGCGTTCTTTTTCACATCCGTGGGTTTTTTACTCATCACATTCACATCTTGAAACCACTTACCTCATGATCAAGCTCATCATCACTATCAGTAAAGTGCACATCATGCTCACTGTCGTCCTCTTCTCCAGATGGTTTATACTCTGAATCGAGACTGTCACTGTCACTAGAATTACCATACTCAACTTCATTGTCGTCCTCTGCCCTAGAGTCAGCAGCAACTGGTTCAGATTGGTTTCGCCCCTCATCTACTCCACCATACAGAACTAGCTCTTGCCCCTCACTAATGTCACCCATCCCATCTTTATCCCCAACATCAATGTAGCCAGCATCAGGAAACACCTCTTCGTCCTGAACCTTGTGGACAACATACAACTCTACATGGTCTCTCAACTCTGCTATTCTACACATGGCAATGGAATCCGCATCACTTTTAAACAATTTCAGATTTTTCTCCATGTCTTCATCTGCTGGATCCTTGAACCACAACGATGGGATATTCTCCTCGACGTAACCAAATTGCTTTAGCTCAGTATAGACTTCAAATACAGACCACCGATCACCATCAATCTCTTCTATCACTGTTGTTTCTCCTCCCACATACTGTAATGGACCGTTCTTATAAGTAAACCATCCTCCATGGTAGACCTTCACTTTAAAATAACCCATTGTCTTCTACAACACCCTGAAACAGAATACAACAACACAAAGAAATTAATTTAAAAGATGAAACACACGAACCTTCCTATTTCACAACGATGCTAATCCCTAGTCTCCATACACATGGCCTCATTTCAACCATAAACAGACCACCAAAACCTAAACAATCTAACCCGATACTAACCACTGCAACGAGAGCTACCATACTGAAAAGAAGGAGGAAAATCATACCTACGCAAACCTTATCAGTAATGCTTCAGCGACTCTTCACGTCCCTTCCTTCCAGTTGCTCGATCTCGCCTCCTCTCTTCAGTTTCAGTCCATCAACACCTTCGGTCCTTTCTGATTCTGGGTTAGGGCACAATGTAATCGGTTTGGTTTACGAAGCGTTGTGAATAAAGGGTGTTGTAATAAACGTTAAGGGTTTTCATCCAATTGAACACATCAAGTGTTTCGCGCGAAACACTAACGTTGAAAATGGTAGATTTGTCATTAAAAAAAAATTATTAGAAAGAACGATGTTAAATAGAAATGCAACATTAAGGACGATTTTAAATAAAAAATTAGAAGAGGGACGATTTCGATTCTGGCGCTAAACTTTTGTGACCAAAACCATACTTACCCTTTCAAAAAATGTCGATGAAGATTTTAAATACAAAGAGTCTCGTATACCAGAATTTTTAATTTATTTCTTTTACAATTTTATTCAAATAATTTTTGAATTTGAAAGGTTATAAAATATTTCTGAACGTTTGCTCTCTACGTAGGAAGTTTCAAATTAAATTGATTGCATTTGCTATAGGAATGAAAGTTTACCCTCTACAAGTGGTAGGAAAATTCAAATTAAATTAATTGCATTTGCTACTCTTTTTCCATTTTTTTGGCCATTGTATCATAACTTATAGTACATCTTCCTCATAAACACAAGCTGCTAACGCCTTCCACATAAACAGCAGCCACACTTAGACCATGTCAACCATTTCAAGTTATACCAAAACCATGAAGTTCACAAAACCTACAACATTAAACCAAGCATATACAACCTCATTTGTTATTCTTATTTATATCATGGTGTTTTAAAGGATGATTATGGCCTATGGGCCAACTGATCTAGTTGCCATCAAACTTAGTTCAACTGTCTTTTTATATATTTTTGGATGAATATCCAATTTGGACCTGATAATTTTTTTCAAGGACTACGAAATTCTAGAACAGGTTATGGCCTATATATATAAAAATTGCTATTCTTATTTATATCATGGTATTTGAAGGGATGATTATGACCTAGGGCCAACTACACTGATCTAGTTGCCATCAAAGCTAGTTCAACTGTCTTTTTATATATTTTTGAGTGAATATTTAATCCGCTACTTAGTAATTTTTTTAAAAGGCTACGAGATTTTTAAACAAAAAAAAATATATATTTTTTTGGTTTTTAATATTTAAATTTTGTAAGACTGGTTAATTCTTCTGACGATGATCTCTTTTTAAAACATATTTATGTAACACATTAATCACTAATATATCTTTTATTTAATTTTTATAAGTAAAAATAATTTAAAAATCACTAATGTTTCTTAATTTTATCCAATAAATTTAGCTAATGTATTTGAAAAGATAATAAAAAATAAAAATAAAAACTAAACGGCCTTGACAATTATCATTAAAAGATAACGAGATTTCTAATAAAAAAATTTGTAAATTCAAATTAGTTTTTAATGGATAAATCAATAGTTTAACATATCTTGTATAGAGAGAAAATATTGACATAATAATTAACCAGTCTTATAAAAATAAAGATAAAAAAACGAAAAAGATATTTTTTTATAGAGAACCTCATTGTCAGAAGTAGTTTAAAATTTTTTCTCTATAAAATTTTTTCTCTATATTTATCCTTTTTCTCGTCATGCATACTGCATAATAACAAATAGAATCATTAAATTTTATTGAAAAAATATAAATTTTAAAAATAAATGAAATATCATATTGTTTCCAAAATTTATAAAATTTTAGACGAATAATTTATAGCGTTTGATGGATAAAACTCACAATCAACAAGGGATAAAATATTAATTGGTGTAAGTATAAAAACTTGAAAAAAAAAAAACTCAATACAATACCCAAATCTTGCTTAGTGGTAACACCAAAATTGTAAATCTAATTAGGAATGTGTAAAAGTTGATAACAAGAATATTACAATTCTAAGCTAAAACTAACAGATTCCCGGTCATCAGTTGACAATAATATTGCATTTACCGCGTTCTTAAAGTCAAGCTTCTCGTCAACGTTAAAAGAGTATGTGACCTTGACAATCTTCAAGTCATGCCACCAACACTTTGTACCACCAAAATGGTCAAACCACTCCTGCTTTTTTCTGCCCATCAGCAACTCATAGACAAACTGTTGTGTTCCCAAAACAACAAATATAGTTAGTTAGAGACACTGCACACCATTTATATATATATTGTTAACTGAGAATCAATAATATGGTTCTGAAAACTACATCAAATTAGTTGGTTTAACCAATTAATCAAAAATTGGTCACTTGATCAATCTGATTTAAAATCGATAAAAATCAATAAAAAAGTCAAAAAACCATTAAATAAGTTGAATCAGTTCAAATTTTTACTGGAAAAAAACTTGTTAGAAGTTATTTTTTAAAAAAGATTTTTTTTGAAAATATATATATATATATATATATATATATATATATATATTATACAAAATATATTATTATAATATCTATTTTATTTCTGATTAAACTTCAATTAAATATTTAAACATGCAGTTTTACCGATTCAATAATGAACGATCTAATTTTCAGAACCTTGATTGATACAAGGTTGTGAGTGGTTCACGAAAATATTGTAAAAACATTAATGGCAAACCAATTCTGATACAACGAAAAAACTAATAAGCATACCACAGTGAATGGTTTCATGCCATAATCATACTGAAAGAAGAATGAAATAGTTTTTGGACAGCAACAAGAGAGCAACCAATTCATATAATGGAAATAAAGATCCTCATCCTCATTTGGAGAAGAGTCCAATTCCAAGCATTTGATACTAGGAGGAATGGATGAAACTTGCTGTATACTCAGACAATTCTGTTCAATCTACATAAATCATGATGCATAAAAGCAAATAAATAAATAAATAGAATTGGAACATAGATATGCAAGCAAACACAATGAATGAATCAAGTAGCTAGCTAGCTAGTGAATCTACTTACCCCATTCGAATGATAGACAGAGAGGGAGAGTGATGCCAAAACCTTTTGTGGTTTAATGTTTTGGATAAATTCCCTCAAGCTATAATAACCATGCCTAAATTCATGGACAGGAGAGGCATTGAATACCAAATGATCAGAACTTGTTAGGAAAGATATAATAGCTCTGTCATCTCCGCAATAGTAAAATGATAATAAATTTGGAGCATCAATATTCACCTCCTTCAAGTCAGAGTCATTTGTAAACTCCAAGATCATGAGTTGAGCACCCGAAATAGTAATTCTCTCAGACATAGAGCAACAACACAATTCCAAATGCTCAAGGAAAGGGAATTTATGAGATAGATCAAATAACCACTTGTCTGTAACATCAGTATTCCACAGACACAAACATCTCAATCTTGTGAAACTGTCTAAATTCAACTTGAGGGGAACTTCTAAATTATAGAAAGGACCATATGCATAACATAAGTTCTCAAGATTTGGAGCATCAATATATACCTCTTGTATTCCTTGAATATCAGCTTCCTTTAGCTTTTGTAGACCATGCAGGAATAATGATTCCAGAAATTGTTTGTTCCGAAATGGATTCTTCCTGTTATATACTAAACAACAATATACAGTTAAATCTTCAAGCAGGGGACAGTGAGAAATGAGATGCTCAATAATTCCTTTATCTTCAAGGAGTAGCTCACGTAAACATAGTGTTCTCAGTGAAAATAACTTGATAGAATGATTGAAGAATGACTGGTTAAGTCTTATTTTTCCTTTCAACACCAACTTAGTAAGCGATTTAACTTCAAAGACACAATGTGGTAAGTCATATTGTCGATCATATCGATATGCTCTCCAATCAGGTCCATGATAGGTGGCAGAGTAGAGGAGGCAAAGCTCAAGTACTTCCACACGATTTTCGCTAACCATGTTCATCCAAAGATCAAAATGATGGGACATATACTTATTGTGTTCTGGCATCATGTCGAGCTTAAATACTTTTATTGTTAAGCTTTGGTCACGAAGCTTCAACAATCTTCTCATTACATAGCCAATTAGTATGTCTAGTTTGCTAATTATCTGAGGACTATAAGAACCAATAATAATTCTGTCGCAAATGGATAATATGGGAAATGAATACCATGTGTCTCTCCATTCATTTGACAAAACACTAGTCCTGGCAGCATCTTTTTCTGGCAACCTTGCAAGAATGTCATGAAGTATAGGTTTTGGCAGAGCAGATATTCGATCCATTTCTTCATAACATCATAAGCCGTTGAAAAAAGAGTTCTACATGTCAATATAAATTATTTATCTGAGTAACGGAAGGATCTAATGTCTAAAGTCTAAACACCAAAAAAACAAACTCTTAAATCAGCATGGCACCTGGTAGAAAATGGGAACAAACAACTTTTATTTTAACCGAACCATATGTAAAATTGCCATCCAGAATTTTCAGAAAATAAACAACATCAAGGACTTACGAGAAGCAAAATAAAACAAAAAAAAAAAAGAAAGAAAAAAGATCCACAAACAGAATGAAAGAAAGATATGTTTAAAATTCTATGAGGAATATGCATTTACCGAAGAAACTTTGCCGCGTCGTTCAGTCTCTCTCCGACTCATGTGTTTAGGGATTTGGATCCTCTAAAATTTGAATTTTACGCAAAGTGTAATCTTTTACTTTTGATTTCTCTTTTATATTTATTCTTGATCTCACCTATGAAATAAATGGTGAAAGATAACACTTTACTTTCTAAATTAAAATTCAAACTATAGAGGATTCAAATCCTGTGTTTAGTAACCGCAAGAGGTTAACACTTGACAATACTAAATTACTCTTCAATTCGCTTTATATACTAGTGACCTATGACTTTTTTACTGAAATGCGCATGAAAAAATCTTTAATTCCCAATATACGCACCGTTTGATTTTTCTCCTCAAATACGCACGGCCATTTTGCTTGGGTCAGCCACGAAATGGTTCTAGGCAGCAAGTCAAGCATGGTGAACACGAAATGGTGCATTGGGTCTGACACGGGCTATATCTTCTGTAGCAGACCTTCTGTAGCAGGCATGAGATGGGAGACCTCACCTATGACACACACGAAATAGTGGAATTCATATACGAAGCACACGAAATGGACCAACTCAATGCATGCACACACGAAATGGGCCATTTTGCTTATGGCAGGCACGAATTGGTGTGTCTCTTTTGTACTGAGTTGTTGTGTTCATGGTTGCTTTCTTGAATCTTCTTGGTTATAACTTTTTTTATTTATTAAATTAATTATGTATTACTCTTATTTTTTTCTTTATAAAATTGCAAGAAAAAATGACTCATAATTAACCGTGCAAAAAATTCTTCCATTTTTATGATAATTATAAGAAAAGTGGTTATAACTTTTTTTAACAATTTGTGATAGTATGAAAGACTGGATTAAGGCACTCAAAGAAAGATTAAGAGTAAATGGAGTATATATTTTTTTGCATTTATATGGTTTACATACAAAATTTAAGAAGGAAGCGATTTTTAAGGTAAAAAAAAAAGGTATACTTTAGAAGGGATGAAGAGAAAAAAAAATAGTTTTAACTTATATGATTTAGTACTACGTACTCTGTGATATATTGTACTGTACTCTGACTTGCAATTTGGACTCAACTTTTAACAAACATAAATAGAAAATTCATTATATGCATACATTATAAATAAAAAATTTAATTTA
>NC_029793.2:6248309-6250615 GCF_000816755.2 Arachis ipaensis | reverse complement strand
TGCTAATGAGTTATAGCTCAAATGGTATAGTCTCCCCATACTCAATTAAGAGGTTGCGGGTTCGAGTCTCCTATCTTTGGTAAAATATTATTATAATATCTAATTCAATTCTGATTAAACTTCAATTAAATATTTAAACATGCAGTTTTACCGATTCAATAATGAACGATCTAATTTTCAGAACCTTGATTGATACAAGGTTGTGAGTGGTTCACGAAAATATTGTAAAAACATTAATGGCAAACCAATTCTGATACAACGAAAAAACTAATAAGCATACCACAGTGAATGGTTTCATGCCATAATCATACTGAAAGAAGAATGAAATAGTTTTTGGACAGCAACAAGAGAGCAACCAATTCATATAATGGAAATAAAGATCCTCATCCTCATTTGGAGAAGAGTCCAATTCCAAGCATTTGATACTAGGAGGAATGGATGAAACTTGCTGTATACTCAGACAATTCTGTTCAATCTACATAAATCATGATGCATAAAAGCAAATAAATAAATAAATAGAATTGGAACATAGATATGCAAGCAAACACAATGAATGAATCAAGTAGCTAGCTAGCTAGTGAATCTACTTACCCCATTCGAATGATAGACAGAGAGGGAGAGTGATGCCAAAACCTTTTGTGGTTTAATGTTTTGGATAAATTCCCTCAAGCTATAATAACCATGCCTAAATTCATGGACAGGAGAGGCATTGAATACCAAATGATCAGAACTTGTTAGGAAAGATATAATAGCTCTGTGATCTCCGCAATAGTCAAATGATAATAAATTTGGAGCATCAATATTCACCTCCTTCAAGTCAGAGTTAACCTCCAAGATCATGAGTTGAGCACTCGAAATATTAATTCTCTCTAACATATTGCAAGAACACAATTCCAAATGCTCAAGGAAAGGGAATTTATGAAATAGATCAAGTAACCACTTTTCTGTAATACTGGAGTTCCTCAGCCGCAAACATCTCAATCTTGTGAAACTGTCTAAATTCAACTTGAGGGGAACTTCTAAATTATAGAAAGGACCATATGCATAACATAAGTTCTCAAGATTTGGAGCATCAATATATACCTCTTTTATTCCTTGAATTTCAGCTTCCTTTAGCTTTTGTAGACCATGCAAGAATAATGATTCCACAAATTTTTCGTTTTCAAATGGATTCTTCCTGTTATATACTAAACAACAATATACAGTTAAATCTTCAAGCAGGGGACAGTGAGAAATGAGATGCTCAATAATTCCTTTATCTTCAACGAGTAGCTCACGTAAACATAGTGTTCTCAGTGAAAATAACTTGATAGAATGATTGAAGAATGATTGGTTAAGTGTTATTTTTCCTTTCAACACCAACTTAGTAAGAGATCTAACTTCAAAGACACAACGTGGTAAGTCATATTGTCGAACAAGATAGGGGGCAAAGTAGAGGAGGCAAAGCTCAAGTACTTCCACCCGATTTTCGCTAACCATGTTCATCCAAAGATCAAAATGATGGGACATATAGTTATTGTGTTCTGGCCTCATGTCGAGCTTAAATACTTTTGTTGTTAAGCTTTGCTCACGAAGCTTCAACAATCTTCTCGTGACATAGCCAATTAGTTTGTCTAGTTTGCTAATTATCTGAGGACTATAAGAACCAATAATAATTCTGTCGCAAATGGATAATATGGGAAATGAATACCATGTGTCTCTCCATTCATTTGACAAAACACTAGTCATAGCAGCATCTTTTTCTGGCAACCTTGCAAGAATGTCATGAAGTATATGTTTTGGCAGAGCAGATATTCGGTCCATTTCTTCATAACATCATAAGCCGTTGAAAAAAGAGTTCTAAACGTCAATATAATGTCTAAAAACCTCAAAAACAAACTCTTTTAAATTAACATGGCATCTGGTAGAAAATGGAAACTTTTATTTTAACCGAACCCTATGTAAAATTGCCATCCAGAATTTTCAGAAAATAAACAACATCAAGGAGTTACGAGAAGCAAAATAAAACAGAAAAAAAAAGGAAAAAAGATCCACAAGCAGAATGAAAGAGAGATATGTTTGAAGTTCTACGAGGAAGATGCATTTACCGATGAAACTTTGCCGCTTCGTTCAATCTCTCTCCAACTCCTCTGTTGAGAAGTAACCGCAAGGGGTTAACAATACTAAATTACTCCAGTTCGCATTATATATAGTTGCTATCAGTCTATCACTAATGACCTAGGGCTTGTTTAAGTAAGTTTTTAAGAAAAAATAATTATTTTTTATAAAAAAATTTAAAAAAATAAAAATAATTTTATATTTAAATA
>NC_029793.2:6241904-6248301 GCF_000816755.2 Arachis ipaensis | reverse complement strand
TTTTATGAATAAAATAAATATGATTTTTACTGAAATCCGTAATTTAAAAAAAATTACTTTTTTAAATTTTCTTTTGTTATCTTGTTTACACTATAAACGAGATGGCAGTGCGTGTATCTTGTTTACAGTGTAAACGAGATAAGACACATCAGCTGCCACGTGTATATCTCGTTTATACTGTAAACGAGATAAGGCTTGTCTGCGCCTATAAGTATAAGTCGTTTACAGCATTGTTCCAGGCCCCATTTTGACTTACTCAACCTCTTTCTATCCTCTTTTAATCCTTTCCTACCCTATTTTAGACTGATACGGTCATGGCGCGCCGGCGGGAAACGACAGAGACATCAATAGGCTGAACGAGACGTCGCATTACGCTGGGGCGGCCGACTTCGAGGTTAGTTGCGTTATATTCATTTAACCTAAGTATGTGGTCATTGTTAGGGTAGTCCTGTAATAACAAGAACATAGTTAAATGGTTTAGGGATAGGTCTCTAGGGTTTATTTAGAACTCTATTTGCTTGTGCAAAGTTGTTATGGCTTAATTATTGGTTTGGAACTCTATTTTTATTGTGCTAGGTTATTAGTATTGATAGCGTTCTAATTAGGATTTTATTATTGGCATATGTGATATAGAGACATGTGTAGGGCTTAAACATGGAACTATGTTCTTAAGTAGAAGTAGACAAGTAGTTGTAGCTTAGATAGAAATATTTGCTTGAAACAATTACTAAATAGAAAAAAGTAACATATTCATTAAAACAAAAATTTATAATCATCTCTTTATGAGGCTGAATTTTTTTTATAATTCTTCAGATGCCTCGACTTCTACTGCCTCAGCGAGTGAGTCATACCCTTCCTCTACCCGACGCCATCGTCTCGTATCTGGTTGAGGCTGGATTCGGCGACATGATGCCCCTCAGAGACTTCACTTTTGACAATTCTCTAATTTCGGCACTTGTGGAGCGATGGCGTCTGGAGACGCACACGGTTCATCTCCCTTGGGGTGAGGTCACCATCACCCTGCAGGACGTAAGGTACCACCTAGGCCTACGCGCATACGGTAATCCCGTCGGAGGTGCCTCTGTGACTTAGGTAGGTGGTACTGCACGGAGACATGGGCTATGGTGGAGCAGCTGCTGGGTGCCAGGCCTTCAGTGGCGGCACACCAGGCTGTACAAAGGAAGGAGTCCTTCACGCTGAAGCTAGTGTGGCTGCGGGATCGAGTACGCCAGATGCCCCGACAGACGACTCGGATACCCTCCGACATGAAATTTGCCATCATGTGTCTGATGTAGTAAGCATGGAAGGCTCTTGGGGGATGCCAACCACTATCATCGGAGCTTAGCGCGGCCTTGATGGCCTGAGATCTGTCGGAGATAACCAGCAGGCCGTCTTGTGGGTTATGTGGCGTCTCAGATTAGTCAGGAAGAACGACCATGACTCTGTGCTCTCAGACTCGACAATGGCAAAAGCAATAGGCAAGATGTTGCTGTTCCCGTCTTGTGCCACCACAATCGGCAACACTCCACCGTACTTGCCATATAGATGCGTGCTGTCTACAGATACAAACGGCTTGCAATGCTTGAAGGCCTCGACACATGACGGGAAAGCCCAAAATAACTTGTCGAACATGCTGCAATCGCGCACCAGGAAGTGTCCATCGTAGAATGGTTTGACGCGCAGGTCACATATGGTTCCAGGAAAGCAGTTCTACAGTGCCTGAAGCAGCTTCAGCACCTTGTTGTACAACTCTTCCCAATCCCCGTAATCTATGCAATTGCCTTCTGCTTTGCCATCCGCACCTTTCTGTAGGATGGTTTGAAGTGATAACTTTTCTGCACCGCACCTTGCAAAACCGGAATACTCACAAAAGGGTTGGACTGAATCAACGGCAATATGACCCTGCAGATCAGACTGTTGTCTAACTGACGATGGTCTTGGAACATGGTGGGTGCTAGACAACTGTGCGTTCCACTAATCCTCCGAACCTCTCTAAGCACAACAAAACAGTATTGCTTCAGTCATATCTCAAACTTACTTAACATATCATACAAAATTACCGAAAAGCACAATTAAACCTGACTTAGCAGTATCCTAGGTACTGCCGAAGGGCCATACAGAGATTCCATTGACACCCACTCTCAGCTTGACGACACTGCACATGGTACTTCAACTGGTCCGATTCGATCATCCGGTACTCCGCACTCCTGCGAATACTGTAGTTCTTTATACCCTGAAGCACTGCCTCTCGGCTTTTGAACCATTGGCCGAGCTGAAACTCTACACTACCGTCTAGGTTGTAATCCTCTTCACCCGTGTCAGAAAACGGAGTCCTCTCATGCAAGGTTCAGAAAACCGGACCGGTCATCAAACCGCTCTAGTCACTGGTTCACTGGTCTAACCGGTCCAACCGGTGGTTCAACTGAAAAAACCGTTTTAGAATAGAATAATAAATAAATTATAAATAAACACCCTAAAATATAATTATAGTCTAATATAAATCTTAAAATATCTTCGAAATTTAAAACACTACATAAAAGTTGTGTACATTGCCACTTTTGAACTGAGTTTTTCTTTTGGAAGGTTCAAAGTTATTTCTGATTCAACCTCTGATCCAAACATTAAGTATACTAAAACTGCTATTGCTGCCTATACTAAAGTGCACAATGTGAAGCACACCAGCAAAACCTGTATCAGAAGGTCAATTATAGTGTGAGGATGTAAATTCATACAGAAAGTATAAATATTCATGTAAAACTATAAAAATCATTATCTAACAGTACTAGTAACACTTTACGACAAAATGAATAATCCTGTCTGTTTTGTGCATTGTGCTGTAAACTTCATATGCCTGATCGATTGAGACTTGTTTTCCACCATGGTGGAGCGTTTGAGACAGATCCTAGGGGAAATTTTATCTACACTTCTGACTTGTATGATGAATGGGTTGGAGTTGATGAAGACTATCTTGACGTGTTTGCGGTAACAGGTTATTATAAAGAGTTGGGGTATGATAAGGCTGAAGCATGTTGGTATCTGAAGCCTAAACATGTGTTGGAATTTGGTCTTAGGAGATTGAAAGTGGACCAGGACCTTGTTGATATGATCAAGCACTGCCATGAGAATAACAACGTCATCCACATCTATTTTGAGCACGAAACTTCGATTCCTGAGATAATTGATGTAATGAATTTGTCTGAGGAGGATGGTGATATAGGCCAGAAGGTCGGAATGGAAGGCATGGAAGAAGATAGAGTAGAAGGTGTTGAATCTGTGAAGAAAACCAGCACAATATTAAGTCAACTTGAAGAACCAGTTACCTTTATCCCAGTTGAACTGAAATCCACTGCACCAAGTCCACTGTCCACTACCCACTGCCCCATCTCCACTGCAAGTTAGGTGTTAGTCCAATGCCTAACGGAGAAGGTGTCTTCGAAAGGTTTTATGTGTGTTTGCATGGATGCAAGAAAGGTTTTGTGGGTGGCTGCAGACCTTTGGTAGGACTTGATGGGGCTTTTTTGAAGACCTATTATGGAGGATGGCTGCTGTGCGCCATGGGTCAGGATGCGAACAATCATGTGTATCCAATTGCATGGGCAATTGTTCATATTGAGAACAAAGACAACTGGAAGTGGTTCTTGGAGCTCTTGCAGGAAGACATTGGAGATCAGACAGAGCATGGTTGGTGCTTCATCTCTAATATGCAGAAGGTAACCTAACCTATATGCTTTAATTAGATGCACGATAAATTATTTTAAGGACCATTTTGGATTAATGAACCAAATTTGAAGGACTATTTTGGAGAATTGCAGAATTTAAGAATTTAAGAATTTCAGTATATAGTAACCTATATACTATTGTTATGGCAATTGCAGAATTTAAGAATCCTTAAGTGCATAAGTTCAAAAAAGAACCTGTTTTTCAATTTATTATTATATATCTGGTAAAAATCAAGAATATGTTATTTGCTCAGGTTTTTAGGTGACTACTTTGTTATCTTGTAGGGTTTAATCCCAGCATTGCGTGAAGTTATGCCAGGTGCGCATCACCGCTTCTGTGCGTGGCACCTTTGGCAAAACTTTCAGAAACAATGGAAGGACTCACACTTGAAGAGTTTGCTTTGGAAGTGTGTTAGAGCCATGACTGTCCAGGAATTCAACGGACATATGCAGTCTATAAAGAGGGTGAATGAGAAGGCGTGGGCATATTTAGACAAGTTTCCTAGGCAGGCATGGACCAGGGCTCACTACAAGGACTTTCCAAAGGTTGACAATGTCTGCAACAACATGTGTGAGGTGTTCAACGCTGCCACCAAACCATACAGATGTAAGCCCGTCTTGACTTTACTGGAGGAGGTTAAGAGGGCTTTTGGTTTAGTTCATGTTGTGATTTATCTCTTTCTGGTTTAGTTGAACACAATTTTTAGCAGAATAAGTGCAGCATCAAGAGTTGAACTCATGTCAAATTAGTGTTTTATTTCATTTCAGTCCATCTTCATCAAGACATTACATACCACTTAAGAAATTTAAAATTTCATAACATTATCATCATTTGTTGAATATAAACCCCAACAAACTAAAACCTAAACACACACCAAAAGTAACAACAAAAGCCAGCAGCATCATTGTCATCATCTTCACGGTCTTAACATCACTCTCCAAGCTTGTCGCTTGTCGCACAAAGTGTGGTGGCTTTTTGAGTTCATGTTGTTGTAGCTGAATGTTATGCTTAAAGAATTCTGCCTTTTTTTAATGTAACCTATCAAACTTGTATGTATGGCCTTTGAATGTTGTTATGGCCTATGATGCTTTGGGTTGTGATACTATATTATGCACAATGTGCTTTAGCACAAACAACACTTGTTCCATGTTTCGGTATTAGTTATCTTAAATTAATGAAGCTTTTGGTTTAGTTCATGTTGTGATTTATCTCTTTCTGGTTTAGTTGAACACAATTTTAGCAGAATAAGTGCAGCATCAAGAGTTGAATTCATGTCAAATTAGTGTTTCATTTCATTTCATTCCATCTTCATCAAGACATTACATACCACTTAAGAAATTTAAAATTTCATAACATTATCATCATTTGTTGAATATAAACCCCAACAAACTAAAACCTAAACACACACCAAAAGTAACAACAAAAGCCAGCAGCATCATTGTCATCATCTTCACGGTCTTAACATCACTCTCCAAGCTTGTCATCCTCCAACTTAACTCATGCAAAACTTCTAGTGGAATGGGTGCTGCAGAAACTTGATCTTCACATCCATCAGCCCAGCGAAAAAAATTACAGTGAATTCCATACTGCAAAGTAAAAAATGCAGGTGAATCCAAACTCAAACTCAAACCATCTTAACATTTTCTTCACAGCCATAACCTTACCTCATAGTTCGGACAACCATAAAATGGTCTACCAGGATTTTCTGCAGTTGTTGAGTGCTTCATCACCGTTCGAAGCCCGCAATAACAAAAAACACCGTTCTTACCTCCCCTATTTCGCATTCCTTTGTTGCCATAAGGTCTGCCTGCAGTGTTGTTCCTACTTGAGCTACTTTGGCTTTTCTCGCCACCACCCATCATCACTCACACAGACAAGAAATCAATTTGGGTTTTACGGCGAAGAAGAGAGGTCGAACAGAAGAGAAGGAGAGTCGGAGAAGAGAAGGAGAATCGAAGAAGACAAGAAAATTAGGGTTTTATAATTGCAATGGACTAATTTGGGTAATATTAGGCAATTCCAGATACCAATTTGAAACAAATTCAACCTTGGCACACATCAGCATCCAGCTGGAATGCCCACATGGCAGTTAACGTTCCACATCAGCAACGTTAAGACGGCAATTCTGGGAGGGACTAATGGAGACGCACGTTTCTGAATTTTAGGGATTTATTTGGTCATTTAGAAAAATAAAAGACTGACAACAAATTTTTTGATAATCATGCTAACCAACAAACAGAGGAAATTCACAATTAAACTGAAATCTGAGTTCACAGAGGAAGTCGAAGTTCACAGAGTATCAATTTCACAGAGGAAGTTCACAGAGGCGAAGAACAAAGAAGATGAGCAGAGGACGAGTCACTCACCTGGGGTCGACGGAGGGCTACTGGTGTTGACTGTTGAGGACCGCGTGACGATGAAGACGATGAGAGGGCTACTGCCTGCTAGTGTTGAGAAGATGAAGACGATGGAGATGGAGGGCTACTGGGCAAGGAACCAGGCGAAGATGGAGGGTTACTTGGGCTGAGGACCAGGCGACGCGGTGCCGCTGATGACCTGAGACCGCGGCGACGAAGGAGGGCGACTGGGCGGCTAGGGTTCACGGCGGCTAGGGTTCACTCTTCTCTCACTGTGAGATGATTCAGAATCAGGTGAATCATGAATGAATGGGGTCGGG